>NC_140181.1:55916904-55941904 GCF_963971535.1 Notolepis coatsorum
TAAATAACAACAACTCTCTATCCATACAGCACCCCTCACACATGGACCGCAGCCCAAAGTGCCCCACAGCAAGTAGCACAAAATGAACATAGGCATAAAAATCAGCATACAGTCGACAGAAATAAAAACAGTGCAGACATAAGAATAGGTATTTAAAAGACAATAAAAGTAGTGCAACGTAGAACGTGCAGACATAAGAAAAGTCATAAAATAAGTACAATAAGTACAGTGTTGCTCGAAGTCATGTGAACCCCCCCGGAACAGCCAGTCCCCAAACACCCCACACATCAATCCCCACCACATCCCCATCCAAGACACACTCCCTGATAAAGCATGTCATGAACGAAGGAAAACCCACGTGCCACTCACACCGCCATGCACGGCGACATACACACACTTACATGCTAATACACACAAGCCTTATGTGTGTGTAGCCCTAACAATTTCCTCTATACCCCTCCTTCCCCTTGACTGAGGGTGTGTGTGTGTGTGTGTGTGTGTGTGTGTGTGTGTGTGTGTGTGTGTGTGTGTGTGTCTGTGTGTGTCTGTGTGTGTGTGTGTGTGTGTGTGTGTGTGTGTGTGTGTGTGTGTGTGTGTGTGTGTGTGTGTTATGCGATGAAGATATAGGAAGGATGGAGAGATGGAGGAATAGGAAGGAGGGAGAGATAGTGAGATGGAGGGATAGGAAGGAGGGAGAGATGAAGAGATGGAGGTATATGAATGATGGAGAGATGGAGAGATGAAGATATAGGAAGGATGGAGAGATGGAGGGATAGGAAGGATGGAGATATGGATAAATGAAGAGATAGGAATGATGGAGAGATAGAGAGATGAAGATATAGGAAGGATGGAGAGATGGAGGGATAGGAAGGATGGAGATATGGATAAATGAAGAGATAGGAATGATGGAGAGATGGAGAGATGAAGATATAGGAAGGATGGAGAGATGGAGAAATGAAGAGATAGGAAGGATGGAGGTATAGGAAGGATGGAGAGATGGAGGGATAGGAAAGAGGGAGAGATGGAGAGATGGAGAGATGGAGGGATAGGAAGGAGGGAGAGATCAAGAGATAGGAATGATGGAGGGATAGGAAGGATGGAGAGATGAAGAGATGAAGAGATAGGAAGGATGGAGGGATAGGAAGGATGGAGAGATGGAGGGATAGGAAGGATGGAGGGATAGGAAGGATGGAGCGATAGGAAGGATGGAGGGATGGATTGATTGATTGATTGATTGATTGATTGATTGATTGATTGATTGATTGATTGAAAACTTTATTAACAGATTGCAGAATACAGTACGGCTCAATACACACAATTGTTAAGGGGATGCAGACCAGAGAAAGACTTTCGTCTTGTTTACATCAGGGTCCCCCATTTTCAATTCATCATAACATTTATGACAAACACGACATACAGATATGGAGAGATGAAGAGATAGGAAGGATGGAGGGATAGGAAGGATGGAGGGATAGGAAGGATGGAGGGATGTGAATAAACATTACCACAGCATGAACTGTAAATTAATATACTTGTTACTTCAACATTAAACATACACCATTTGTAAATTATTATTATAAATGTCTTTCCTCCAAGCCTCTGCAAATTAATTTGAGGAATAAAATATATGTTAATATTCCTCGTCGTTCTAGTATTACCTATCAGAGGGGGTTGAAAATTGAATTAATAAAAAAAGAAAATCACTTTATTTTCCGCATAATAATAAAGTAAGTCATACGTATGCAAAATCTAAGTAAGGATAATAGAACAATCCATTAAAAAATATATATTTCTTCTCCTATAGGCTACGGTGAAGAGGGGCCGGGGCTTTTCAGTGTGGTAATCCGAATGTAAAACAGACACTGTCTTGTTATATTTTATCTGAGAGAGAGAGAAGGGGGTTAGGAGCAGGAAGCCAACGTGGCGGCTAATAACAGCAGGAAAAATATGTTGGTTAATGCAGGCTGGATGGAGGCGCAGGGAGAAGATGAGGCATTAGCAGCCAAAGCCCTCAACCATTATGATTAACTATCAAACACACCGAGAAGGATGATAGGAAGGAAGGATGGAAGAAGAAAAGACTCTCCAGTACAAGAGCAAATCTCTTTTTTTTGTCACCAAATCCTTAATTCTTTCTTCTCGGAAAAAAAAATATGAAGGACGAAAAAAGAATAAAAGAAGCAATTTCCCCCAATTAGTTTTAAGCAATATTTTGAGGCAGGAAGGGGATGGGTGAAGGGGGGGTGGGGTGACGTAACTAAGAGGAACAGAGAGGGGGAAAAAACAAGAAAAATGAACTCCTAATAAAACATGTGTGAACGAGTCAGAGTAATTGCCGACAATGTGATATTCAATCAAATAAACTCTTTTTAAACACCATGAATCTTATTTTCTGCCTGTTAGGTAGAGCTTGTCGCTTTGGGTGTGGGCTGGACTGCCCATTTTTATTATATTTATTTTTTTGGTGAGTAATTGCGTATAATTGCGTCCTCAGCCCAGTGATTTGCATCGATATCATCCGGTTCCTCTCTTATAAGCTGGAGAATCCGGCACTGACCGGAACAGTCTCATTTGGAAACGGTTATTGTTCAAAAAGACCAAGAGAGATAACACTGTGATTACTCTCCCCTCCGCCCTCCCCTCCTCCGCTTACATGGACACACAAACACACTGACACAAAGGCAGATGCATACACTCATCCCAGCCGCTCGGTTTGTTAATGAAGAGAAGGATGTTCAAAATCAGACACCGATTGATATAAAGAACCGTTGTGGTCGGAGGCAAAAATGCTCCGCCCACTTCTCAGTTGATCTATATGTTATCTATATGAAAGGAAAAAATAACTGCACCCAAAACTCAGAGAATAATCAGAGAAAGAACACGCTTACGTTTTTAGCTGACCAGATGTAACCCCTTAACCCTTTCACTGCCGCACTACCAAACGGTTAACCCTTTCACTGCGACAATACACAGAAGGTTAACCCTTTCACTGCCACACGACAGCAGGTTAACCCTTTCACTGCCACACTACCGTCGGTAGTGTGATCGTAGTGTGGCAGTGAAAGGGTTAACACACATAGACACACAACAACTCAACACGACAACAGGGAAACAGACCACGACCAGTCTATCGGCTACAATTCATTAGACCGGCCTGTATGCATTGATGGCAACATTTGTCAATTACAAAACAAAAACAAAAAACATGTGACGACTTTGAATGGCTCTCTCTTGGAACCAGTGAATAGACTCATTAGCGACGTTGCAATTGTTCCACTGTTCCTGCGCTGGTGATGTTGCACCATTAGCTGTTTCCCCCCACAGTGCGTCTAAAAGATTTGTCCCCAAAGTTCAAACCCCCGGAATTAATTCGGAAGCCAAAGTGTCGCTGGGCAATCAGAGTTAATTGAAGCGACTCAGGGACGTGAGTTAATTAATTGTCAAACGTTATCGCTCCGCAATTCCCCCATCAGCAAAGGAGAGGGGGGCATTTTAAGCACAGCACTTTTGAGTTCTCTCACTCCTCATCGACTTACTTGAGAGCTGCTTAGCACGCAAGCAGCCACTGGGCTCTGCTCAGCCCTGTCTGGAATACAGGGTTCCTACTGGCTGAGCCTGAGATACATGAGACAATACACTACTAGAGAATGTCTTTAGCATCAACAGCAACTCCTACGACTTCAACTCGAGAATGGAAAAGTGCGAGAGGTCAACCCTTCCAATCCACACTTGACAAGACAGATAAAAAGGACTCACCCAAGGCTCATTACGACATGTCAATAATAATCCAATCCTTCTACATTGTATAGTTTAATTTATTTTCCTGTTTCATTGCATATTTTATTTATTGCAATATCAACACTGTAACTGTTTTGGTGTTGGAGTATTTGGTGTTGGTTTGAGTATTCGGTTAACTTGAACTGGCATCCATATCAGAATCGATAGAACTGATTTATATTCAAATGCAATAAGAGGCCCTATCCTGAAAGGCACAGCCATGCAAGGGTTAGAATAACCTAGTTAGATGCCTGATATATAATGGAAAATAAGGTTACCCTTTTTTCTAAAATATGATGTTAAACACTCTTTATTGAACATGTTTTTCTTTTGTTTTGGGTTTTTTTCCTCATTGTAATAGATGATGTCACTTCCTCTACCAAAGGGGAGGGCAAACCAAACCAATCCAATCACCACTCACAATTGTTTAGTGGTTAACCCACATCACCTGATGAAGGTGCCTGACTGAAATGTTGAGTGAATAAAGAGGAAGCAGTGCAGGCGTAGCAACTTCTTTAAAACAGCCAGGCAAGTGTAACCCAGGTTTCAGATTCATAACTATTTAGTTATAGGAACATAAATAGTTAATGCCATTGAATAAGAACATAAATAGTTAATGCTATTGTGTAAGAACATAAATAGTTAATGTTATTGGGTTATATGTATATTCATATGAGGTTAGCAATGTTTTGACCAAATCCTTTGAATTGCCTCATTGCCCCTTTAAGTTACCTCATGACGCGAGATAGGTGTTAACGCCTTGCCTTACGGCAGGTGAACCTTGCCATACGGCAGATGAGATTATAGATTGACGGAGGCTGACGCAGCTGAATGCTGATTGAACCGAGATGAACTAGCCCCGCGAAATAGTTATCAAACTGTCATAAAAGATTCCCCCAGTTACAAAACCGAAGAGGTTGTTGCAGTTAAAGAGCATACCACTTCCAGAAGCGGTTTCGGTGAGTTTCATCAATATTGTGCTGTCTCACTGTCGAATGTGCAAAATCGCTAGCTCAATGCTAATCAGCTAAATAATGCAGTTCACCGAGTCATGCTAGCTCAATGCTAAAGCCCAAATTGGTTAAATGAAAACTAGAGAGAGACCATTTCAGAAGTACTTATGGTTGTATTGATATGCTGTATGATAAGAACATGGTCTATATACATTTTGACTGCTTTTGAGAGGAATGTAAGGAATGTTCGCATATGCTAGTGCACTTTAGCCTAACTTAGCATAAGACAAATGGACATTCCCACGTGCTGTGATAAGGTAGCCTACTTTATCTTAGCATAGCTAAAAGTAGCCTGATTGACTGTTCATTCTAGAAGCAATGAAAAGATGATAAAGCAATGAAAGATGGTAAATAGCTTTTATTTTCTGAATGCCTGTATAACGCAGGCCAGGTTTTCTAGCACCCCGTTCCACCCCCGGGAAGAGTTCCCAGGAGTCCCGACCGACCACCACTCATCACGTGTGCCCACGCGGGATGAGGCAGTGTGCCGGACCGATACAAGATGGCGAGCCAACCCACTGAACCTCAGATCTAGATCAGGGCTATACCCGGAGCCTGATCTGTTACCCCTGTTGCCTCAACACCCTGTTGCCTCAACAGCCTGGTAGGATTGTGAATTACCTTCCTCATTCCCAGTGAGGAAGTGGATCAGGAATTAACGAACGAATTGAACTTGAGTCACAAGAACTTCCAAGGACCATCATATCCTTTTCTATGATACAAACTGATTGAACGAGAGCACAAGGACTTCCAAGGGCTTTTGACCCCGTTTCACCTTTTGTATTTTGATATTGTATTTTGTATTTGATTGATGCACATTGTATATATGGGTACTGATATTTCTCCTGTAAGAAGGGAGAGTTAAAGGGTCAATGGACCCAGTAAGATACTTGAATGATATTTCTCCTGTAAGAAGGGAGAGTTAAAGGGTAAATTCACCCAGTAAGATACTTGAACTACTGATATTTTTCCTGTAATAAGGGAGAGTTAAAGGGTAAATTCTCCCAGTAAGATACTTGAACCACTGATATTTCTCCTGTAAAGAGGGAGAGTTCAAGGGTAAATTCACCCAATAAGATACCTGAACCACTGATGTTCTCCTGTAAAGAGGACGAGTTAAAGGGTCAATGCACCCAGTAAGATACTTGAATCTCACTTATAACATATTGATTATAGTTGAATCGCTGATGGTTCTCCTGTAAAGAAAGATGGTTTAAAGGGTCATTTCACCTAATAAGGTATTTGCATTCCTATAACCTTGAATATTTTCATTGGTACTTTGTTCGTATTACACCTGCAAAGGAAGAGTTTAAAGTCATTTCACCTAATAAGGTACTTGCATTCCCTGCACACTTAAAGTTTAAATTAATATGTTTAAACACTTACCTACTGAAATGATAAACTGATATAGAGTTTACTGAATGATAAGCTGTTATAGAGTTTACTGATCTGCAATTGCAGAAGATAAGATAACGAGTTACTCATGAAAAAGGGATACATCTAATGTCCAAACTTAAACCTAGCTTTTAGCTAGTGACAACCTCAGAGACGTCTGAACCGAACCTAATGTGTTGATCCAATCAACCTAGGACTTGATATCGAATTAAACTTCCGAAAGAGGGAGTGGTTAAGAAAAGAACCAAAAAGGGATACTTCACTACTTTACGTTTGTATGTATTGTAATTGTCTAGCTAGCGCTGTCGAGAATAAAATACCGGTCATTGTTATAACCTTGTCTCTGGCCTGCCATTCCTTTAACTGTGTATATTACTCCTCTCCTCATTCGAATCTAGAACTGGTCCGTGGCGAACAGCTGTTACTGTTAGTGACGCAAGTGCTACACAAGGTTCCCTCGTTTGTCAACAGCCACACAAATACAAATACATACACATGAAACTCCATTACAGCCAATAGCCAGACCCCACCAGCACCAGCACTAGCACCAGGACCAGGACCAGGACCAGGACCAGGACCAGGACCATCACCAGGACCATCACCATCACCAGGACCAGGACCAGGACCACCAGCACCAGAATGACCAGCACCAGAATGACCAGTACCAGAACCAGCACCAGCACCACCAGGACCATCACCACCAGGATCATCACTGCCACGACCACAACTAGCACCACCACTACCACCATCACCATCACCATCACCATCACCATCACCATCACCATCACCATCATCACCATCATCACCATCACCATCACCATCACCATCATCATCATCATCATCATCACCATCATCATCATCATCATCATCATCATCATCATCATCATATCATCATCATCATCATCATCATCATCATCATCATCATCATCATCATCATCACCACAACACACACTGACCTGAGGGGAGAGGCCATTGCTGACAGGGTTCATATGATTGCTAGGTGCCCCTGAGTTCATAAAGGTGTCGGAGTAGGTGGAGAAGCCATGGCGATTGGAGGACAGGCCGTAGGCGGAGCTGCTGTCTGAGCCGGACAGGCCTCCCTGGTGCATGGAGGACGGGGGTAAGGGCTGGGGGCGGTGGAGCGTGCCACTTCCATCTGACCGGAAAAGAAAAACAACAGTTTTATTATCAGCATCAGAAAAACTTAAAGAGGTAGTTCTGACTTCTGGAACCATAGCCCTATTTGTTACTGATCAATGATGTCGTCGAAGGGCAGAGTATATTTGTTTCTCTGGCCGAACTAACGTTATTAATCCTGCGGCTGCACTTTATTTAAAAACAGCCAATCAAATCCCCATCAATGGAAAATGAACCCGCCCATACCCATGCTGATTGGTCCTTGTGCAAGACTAGAAAGCAGGGAGCTTTGATTAAACACCTGCTATCAGAAGAATAGACAGTCAGAAAAAAGGTTTTTACTTTTACTTTTTAGTACTTAAGTACATTTAAAAGTAGAAATTTTTTTACTTTTACTCAAGTGTGTTTTTAGCCAGATACTCTGACTTTTACTTGAGTACGATTTTGAGACGGTACCCAGACTTTCACTTAAGTATAATTTCTGGGTACTTTTTATACCCTTGACCACGGGATAACACGCGACGTATACATGAAAAAAAATAAAAAAATTACATGTTGGACGATATATAGTGACTGTCAAATGAGCCATAGTATTGTCTCCATAGCTATAATATAGAATATAGATATAGCCCTGCAAACATTGTGACGCACAGTGAAAATCCCTATCTTTTAAAGCGTGGCCCATTGACTACAATGATGGATAAAACGGCTGCCGCTGAAAGTGTTAAGAGGTTAATGATCAGCATCATCATTGGTAAGTAAGAAATAAGGCAAAAAAAATCTGAAATATGTGTTCCTAAATATGTTAAGGTTTTGAAAGTGGGATTCAGGGGTCATTGAGGAGGCTCCATGAGTTCCTGGTAAAATGATGAATACAGTAGTTGAATTCCACTGAAATCGTATTTGCTACAGGTTTCCATGATGAGAGAATGGAATACCTCAGACCAAGAACCATATAATTCAGTTTTCAGAGGAACAACGTTTTCAAAATGTATTATTTAAAGATGGTAAGTCACAGTGTTGTGTTCACTCAAGTTTCAAGTTCAAGTTTCTTTATTAGTTGGCTTCCGGTTCCGCTCAGGATCAGATGGCTGCTTGATTTTTCGAGCTATGTGACCACTTCACATTAATATTGATAACAACGTTAATTTTACGCCATACGCTTACATTGTACATCGTAGTTATGACTAAACAAATACCGAACAAGATTGGAATGTTAAATGAGGTGGACGGAGAATTTATCAGGACTCTGTTCCGTGCTGAACTTGAAGCTAGCATGCTGAAGCTAACTAGTAGACTGGACTCGCTCCAGGAGGAAGTAGCTAGCGCGACCACGCGGCTCACTGGAGTGGAAGAGGAGATGACCAGGGATGCACCGAAATTTCGGCCACCGAAAGTTTTCGGCCAAAAATAGCCTTTCGGCTTTCGGCCAAAAGAGTTTTTTCACAGAAAATATATCACCAAAACAGAAACAACCTGTAACCTAACGCGTGTTGTTGTGATGATGTCATCAAAACGCGGCTTCAGTCATTACATGCGCAACCGACGTGAGCTCTTCAGTCCTGCGTTCTGCAGCCTGTGATAACATAGATATTGATAACTCCTCTTGGGACTCGGGAGTCGCGCTGTTTCTATGTAAACTCTGCGCGCAACGCGTCCAATAAATGCGTCTTTAACATGCTTTATATCCTTATTTACTATATGCCCGTTGCGGTTAATCACTGAGTGATCTGATATGCATATTCTTCAGAGTGAGAGGGGGAGGGATTGTGTTTCTCACATTGACGCTGTCTGTCGTTGATAATATAATCTGAAGAGCATTATTATTATTATCATTCTCGAGAATACACGTTGCGCATCTACTGTGCCAAAGTCAAGAGAGCACATTCATCTGGGGACTAGAAAGGTGCGCTCAGTAGAGCACAGATGTCCGCCACACATGTCTTCTCTCTCTCTATATATCTATCTATCTACCTCTCTCTCTCTCTCTCTCTCTCTCTCTCTCTCTCTCTCTCTCTCTCTCTCTTTCTTTCTCTCTCTCTCTGATTGATTGATTGATTGATTGAAAACTTTATTAACAGATTGCAGAATGGGTACAATACAGTACAGCTCAATACACACAATTGTTAAGGGGATGGAGACCAGAGAAAGACTTTCGTCTTGTTTACATCAGGGTCCCCCATTTTCAATTCATCAGGACATATATGACATACATGACATACAGATAGACAGTACTGCTACATCTATACATTTATGACATACCAGATTTGCAAATACAGTAGTTTGTGATACAAAAAGAGTCCAGAAAAGGGAGTATATACATTTGACGTAGAAACTGTACATTGGAGGAGGTGGGGGGGGGGGGGGGGGGGGGGGGGGGTTGGGTAGGAGGGGTTGGGGGGGGGGGGGGGGAAACACTGTACAACTGTACAAGCAAAGCTGTACATTGGAATATTGACAACCATACTAGGTAATTTACTGTACATTGGAGGGGGTACTTTTATATAAAATGCTTACTGTAGCCACTACAGTAACATAATTAAGTCTGCTATAAGCTATTCTCCCTCTCATGTGTGCAGATCTTTATGCAGTTTTAAAGCACATTGGCTTTTTTCTGAATGCACTTTGTAGTTATCCTACAGAGAAAAGAAAATGCACTTGACTTGGAATTAATGTACTGTATGCATTCAGAAGTGCTGAATAAATGTTTTATGGACCCATAATAGTGATTATTTATTATTTAAGTAAAGTTTTGCCATAATCATATATTTTTCCATAATCAGGTAGCTGAACAACATTGGTAAAAAAAATCTATTCTATGAATCATTTTCAGCCTTTCGGCATTCGGTTTTCGGCCAACTGTTTCCTATTTTCGGTATCGGTTTCGGCCAAGAATTTCCCATTCGGTGCATCCCTAGAGATGACCACAGTGACGGCTATCGCTGAGACCAACTCCACCGAAATCTCGGCGATAGAAGACAAGTTGCTTGTTTATGAACATAAAATGGCTGACCTAGAGGACCGGAATAGAAGGTGCAACATCAGGATATATGGCTTGCCCGTCGCCGTCCGAGGCGGAGATTTTCCTTCGACGCGGCACGGTAGCCCCCCCGACCGTGGATGGCGAGCCGGCCCCGGTGGAGCAGGCAACGGGCATCGGGGAATAACAGGCCTCGGAGCATTGGTATGCTAAGTACGAGCCGTGCTTATTTTCCGGCTATCCAAGCTAACACTATCGCTACCACTCGCCTACTGCAGCTTTTCGGACCAACAGAACGGTAACATTCAAGGTTTATCTACGCTGTATTATTCCAGCAACGGGTATGCATACTGACTATTTTCAAGTATAATTCAGACGACCTGTGCTTTTTAACGCATTTGCCTTTTTATTGTCTGAACATTGAACTCTGCACTGAACTTCACATAGATTGTTATGCATAGTGTCTTTTTTCAAGTTGCACTTGGACGAACTGTGTTTCACAAGTTTCACTCAAACGAACTATGTTTTAACGTATCTGCCGGTCGAGGGGGATGGTCCTTTCTAGGCGGAGCTGCCTACGTGAATCAGGGTATAACAGGCCCTGAGCCTGATTAAGCTAAGCTCGGGGCGTGCTGGTTGTCCAGCTCTCCTAGCTAACATTGCTGTTGCCACGTGCCTACTATGACTTTTTGCTCAAGCTGAACGATAACACTCAATTGTCTCCACTGTATTATCTCAACAACGGGTATGCATGTTCCCCTATTTTCAAGTTTAACTCAGACAAGCTGTGTTCTAATGCACCTGTTTTTATCGTCTGCACTTTGAACTTCGCATTGAACTCTGCATAGATTTCTTCTCTCAGTTGAGTGAAGTGGGTTCCTTTTTTCTAAATAGTTACAATATACCTTACAAGTTATTGGTATGGTTAAGTTACATAATGTTGTTGTGGTTGCTGTGCTCGTATTCCTGTGCTAAGTATTCCGATGGGGGGGAGTGGGGAGGGAATGGGGGATTGTGTTGTTTTTTGTTTTTCTTTCCAGTCGACTCGTTCTGTTTTATTTTTGTTTTCACGCTCACGCTCGGAACTCAATAGGACCTTAACAAGTGGATATGTATCTATTATAGTGTTCTACTCCAAACGAATTACATTCAGTCATACTGCAGCCTTTTTAGACTATGGCTAATTTGAATATCTTGATCTGGAATACAGGGGGTCTCAATATACCGCATAAACGCACAAGTGTACTAACCTGGCTAAAAAGGAAGGAAGTGGACCTTGCTTTACTGAGTGAAACGCACCTTTTATTGGCGGATAACGCAAGACTGGCAAATAGATTTTACCATAACATAAGTTCTTCTTCTTTTAGCACCAAGGCCCGAGGGGTAGCCATAATAGCAAAGCGAAATTTGAATATTAAACTGTTAGAGGTGTGGTCTGATGCAGATGATCGAATTACTATTTGATTTCTGCATACGCCCATAATTTGTATGACGCTAACTTTTATGCTGTACTCACTGCAGCTATGTTGAAACTACCTGATTACTCATTAATAGTAGGAGCTGATTTTAATGCAGTTTGGGATCCATTGATTGATAGATCCAATCACGTTGAAACCTCTGATCAGAAGCAAGCTACCACAGCCCTACAGGCCTGGTCTAAGGGGTAATTGATATGTGGCGTTCGCTCAACCCATCCGCAAGAGATTACTCCTTCTTCTCAACAAGACATAAGACCTTTTCCAGAATTGATTATGTTTTTTCTTCCCCACGTCTCTTTGATAGCTTTGATGTTGACTTATTGCCCATAGCACTTTCAGACCACAAAGGTATCCTCCTCAAGGGTTCACTCAGTAAAATAACGTCCCACGCCCCTAGATGGCGCTTTAACTCAACACTACTGAAAAACGGAGAGTTTGACTTGCAATTTAAAGAGAAGCTCACTGAATTCCTGCAGTTTAATGCTGGCTCGGTACAGGACCTCAGAATTCTATGGGATTCAGTTAAGGGTTTTATCAGAAGTAACACTACTCTCTTTGCATCTAATCTCCGCAAGGGACGTCTCTCCAAGCTGGTGGAATTGGAAAAGCTTCATGCCACGTTGATCTCTTCATTGCAGCACAACTACTCTAGTCGACTGGAGCTTCAAATTAAGGTAGTGAAAAAAGACAACAATCTGAATTTCAGATGCACAGAACAAGACAGCACTACTACTTTCACGGCTCCAGGCCTAGTCACCTACTAGCTATGAAGATACGTGCCAGTGAGCAATTTGCGGATATCCCTTCCATTAACACTTTCAATGCCGACAACGAGATTTATCGTTAGTTCATGCCCCCCGTTGAGAGCCGACAACGCTAAATGTCTTTTTTTTTTTCTATTAGCGATCTGAATTCATATTTCATCAACCGAGCCTCCAGTTAGTACAGCAGCCTCTCTCTGAGCTCCAATGGGAAAATACCGCCCCCTATTGTCTATCCCTGTGTAACTGCACCCCATTCGATTACACTTACATTTACAGTAGCCAATAATCAATCAATAAACGCGATCGATATTTGGAATGGCGATCACGAATTGGAATAATCTTTTTGGAGAACATCTGATCTAAGGTAAGGAGTCTATGTTACCAGTTTTAGGATAATCGGAGCTATTTTCACTGAGATAACAGCGTGCCCTGTGTGTGTGTGTGTGTGTGTGTGTGTGTGTGTGTGTGTGTGTGTGTGTGTGTGTGTGTGTGTGTGTGTGTGTGTGTGTGTGTGTGCGCGTTGATCAGGAAATGAGAGAATTGATTTCTCAGCTCGCTTCTATAGCGTGCATAAGTACACATATACTATCGATAATCTAGCGTTTATTTGAAAACTATTCATAAATAGGCCGAAAAATTACAACGTTTCTAGTGTATTCGAGAATATTCCAGTAAATGTAGTTTTTTGACGGAATCTTTCTATTTTCCTGAAATTTTTTCGAGAAAACGATAGCTTTTCGAAATGCTATAGAACGGAAATGAACAGATTAAAAAACAATCCGTTTCGACAATGTTGACTGCAAACAAGTCATTGATAAGTGACGGGCAGATTAGACACAGCCATAATTTAAGACATAGATTATGCGTTTTTAATGCTATCATTGAAGTGGATGCTGGCATCCACCACGTAAAGGACGACACCCCCTGCGGGCTCTGGAAGTGTTAAGAACCAACAGAGGGAGGTAACCACCAACCCCAAAAAGATTAATGATACATTTCGCTCTTTTTATTCCAACCTGAAGTGGTCTTTGATCATACCAAGCTGGAGGACTTTCTTAATCAAATCAACTTACCACAGATCTCGGCAGATAGTGCTAAGCTGTTAGCTGCACCTATCACGCTAGTTGAACTTAGAGAGGCGATTGCGGATATGCAATGGGGCAAGGCTCCCGGATGGGACGGCATTCCACCGGAACTCTATCTCGCATTCTGGGATGTACTCGGTCCCTTATTACTCTCAATGATTTTACACTCAATCAAAGAGGGCAATTTTTCCAGAGATGTCAAAATGGCGCTTATATCTGTTTTACTCAAGAAAGATAAGGACCCCACCGAATGTGGCAGCTACAGGCCCCTAAGTCTCCTCTGAGCCGATCTTAAGCTATATAGCAAGGTTCTAGCCACCCTACTTCAAAAGCATATGACATCTCTAGTTCACCCTGATCAGACCGGCTTCATAAGAGGCCGCCTGGTTACTGACAACATCAGACAGTTACTGCACGTGATTGATGCCAGCAAGGATGTTGCAGTCCCTACAGCGGTCATGTTCTTGGACGCAATGAAGGCCTTTGACAGATTGGAGTGGTCTTACTTGTGGGCAGTTCTTAGAAGGATGGGGTTGGGTGAGGGTTTCATTCATATGATCAAAGTTCTCTACACAGGGCCTTCGGCCATGATCTTAACAGGGAAATTCTGCTCGCCACTCTTCTCTGTCTCGCGCTCTTCTAGACAGGGTTGTCCTCTTAGTCCCGGACTTAATCCCTCCGTCTCTCTAACTCATCTTCTCAGCGTGATAGATGAGTTTGGCAGCCTGTCCGGCTTTAAGATCAACTGGCCAAAATCTGCTTTTCCTCCACTTAATGAGCCTGCGAAGGCTACCATCCTACCTGCAAACATACTTATGGTGGAGCACTTTAAATGTCTTGGGATTGAAATATTCCCCACTATTAGCCAGACGGTAAGGTATAATTACTCCATCTTGGGTGACAGGATTACGAATGACTTCAACAGATGGTCCAAATAAAAAAATTCATTACAGGCCTGTGCGTCAATAATTAAAATGAATATTTTACAGAGAATTAACTTTATCAGCTCCATGCTTCCGTTACCTCCTCCTGTTGGTTACTGGCAGAAATTGCACTCTGCCTCATATAAATTCGTTTGGAACAATAAACCCCCGTGCTTGAAGAGATCCACTGCCCAGAGGAGTAAACTCGATGGGGGCTTAGCATTTCCAGACTTTAAATATAATTTTCAAGCTTTCTCTCTGAGACCTCTGTTCACTTGATTTGACGCTCAAGCAGCCGTGTCCTGGCGACCATTGGAGGAGAAGATGGTGTCCCCATATAGACTTCAGGATATTGTGTATACCAACATATCAATTAAGCAATGCAAATTACGATTTGGCCCTCTTATCACACATGTGATCCAGACTTGGCGTGACACCCAGAAAGTGTGTACTAACCGCCATCAATGGCACACGCATTCCCCTCTATTTAATAACAATTTACTCCTTATTGGACAACAACCTATTAGCAGTGATGGGAATAACAGCGCTATAAGTAACTTCGTTACTAACGGCGTTAGTTTTTTCAGTAACGAGTAATCTAACGGATTACTCTTCCAATCTTAATAACGTTGTTACCGTTACTGCAAAAAAATGCGGCGCGTTACTATGAATGAACCTGTTTCTTTCATCAGACATATCTCTGCGCCGAGAGGCAATAATATGTTCTTCCTTGTTTAGTGGACAGTGCGCGAGCCAAGCATACATGCTGACGATTGGCTGAGGTTGAATACAATGTCATGGTAAACCAATCAGAGGTGGAGGTGGGCGGGTGTCTAAAGCATCCAGAGTCTGACACACAGCGCGACAAGACAAGCGATCACTGATCAGTCAGCATGAGACCGCGGTCCGTGTAGTGTACGTTTTGAGCCCAAAAACTAATCCAACGAACAACACAAGCGACTCAGTCAACATGAGACCGCGGGTCCATGAGCGTTTTGTGTTCACTCTTTGCAGCGCAGGGCACTGCAGTGGCGGCCGCCCATAGTGGGCGCTAGAGCGCCGCCCTCCCTGCTTAACCCTGGTTAAAAGAGAGATGAACAAGAAATCCCTTTTTTTTGTTTTTAGTTGTATAGCCCTATAAATAATATAAACATGTTTAAAATGAATAATATTTACTCATTTTAAGTATGTTTGTGTTTCCAATGCACAATATAACTTAATTTTACAAAGATTAATAATAGTTTTCCTGAAACAGGAAGTGATGATTCTGTCTGATATAGACCTTTTCATTACCGTAGCCGTATTTCTCTCTGGGCTAGGCGCGATAGCGCCTGGAGTGCGCGTGCCCGCCGTGCACTGGTTCATCGCTGTATCCGTCGCAGTCACGCGCTGTGCGTTGAATATGATGTATTATGATGGAACTCGGGCGCTGGTTTGAAGCGACCTAGCAAGCAGCCGAGCGTCTAAAAGCTCTCTGATTGGCCGACGCGGTACTTTCCGTAACCGCAGTTTGCAACATGAGTTCAACAAAGTGAGTTTATGCTGTTGTGTGATGCAGATATTTGTCTTGGAGCGTGATGGCAAGTTCTTTCAAAGGTTAGGCTTAGGCACTCTTTCAAAGTTGGTTAAGGTTAGAGTTTGTCTTAGAGCATGGCGATAGAACACCAGGTAGTTTGCAGGCTGTTCGAGGCGGACATGGACAAAGGCACTCACAGTACTTGTTGGCTATTAACAAGCTATATTATGGATGCAGTGTGGAGGGACATGCATGGACAATGGATGGACATCAACACAGGCTGGATGGACAATGCCATGGAGTGGATATACTTTATCAACAAGCCCTTCTGCCAACAACAAGGTAGATTAGCGATCTTTCTCTCTCTCTCTCTCTCTCTCTCTCTCTCTCTCTCTCTCTCTCTCTCAGCCACTCAGATAACGCTTCTCTCTCTCTCTCTCTCAGCCACTCAGCTAACGCTTCTCTCTCTCTCTCTCTCTCCTCTCTCTCTCTCTCTCTCTCTCTCTCTCTCTCTCTCTCTCTCTCTCTCTCTCTCTCGCTCTCTCTCTCTGCGTGTGTTTGGAGACGGAGCGAGTTTTGTTTCTAACTTTTCTATTTATATATTGTGTTTCAAGTTGTGAATTAGACTATACTTTATTTGACTGGTTGTGTGTTGTTGTAGTAACAGCTGAGCGACTCGTTCATAAGAGCCGATTCATTGCCGTGAGCGTGAGTCGAATCGCTCACGTCTTGCCATGAGTCGGTTGAGTGGTACATGTTTGCAAAATGTTTTGGTATAGCGCCCCTAGTGGAGAGAAACCAGCAGCCGCCACTGGGGCACTGAGTGGCTCTACTGCAGTGCTGACAGCCTTATCAACAGTGCTGCACTTCCTGGTTTAATAGCACAGGCTTCAGGTGCTCAGATATATATATATATATCTGTATGTCATGCATGTCTTAAATGTCATGATTAGATTAGTTTAGATGATTCGATTAGATTCTTATATCTGCATGTTGTGTATGTCATTGATTGATTGATTGAAAAGTTTATTAACAGATTGCAGAATGGGTACAGTACAGTACAGCTCAATACATACAATTGTTAAGGGGATGCAGACCAGAGAAAGACTTTCGTCATAAATGTCATGAATTGAAAATGGGGGACCCTGATGTAAACAAGACGAAAGTCTTTCTCTGGTCTGCATCCCCTTAACAATTGTGTGTATTGAGCCATACTGTATTGTACCCATTCTGCAATCTGTTAATTAAAATGTTCAATCAATCAGTATATATTTGTTATTTATTTTTGGTATAGTGCTTAACAAGCATAATTTAATGTTGCCCAGTTGTGGCCTGTTGAGGGGCAATACATATCAAAAGTTCCAAAACATCTATTCTGTTTGTATTTGTATGATCCACTATATAAACATAGTAATTATAATATCTACATAGCCTACATGGCATTTGATTGGAGGCTAGTCTCACTTTGTCCCACAGCAACATTAAAATAGTTTAGATTTGTGTATGTTGTTCATGTAAAAAAAATCTTGAAAGTAACGCAATAGTTACTTTCTGAAGTAACTAGTTACTTTTATAATTTGTAACTGAGTAAGTAATTTAGTTACTTTTTGTAAGAAGTAACTAGTAACTGTAACTAGTTACTTTTTTAAAGTAACTTGCCCAACACTGCCTATTAGGTACCCTAGATCGATAATTCTGGTCTCCGCTCTTTCCAGGATCTATCCAACGGGTATGATATTCCCGGAACCTCCTTTTTCTTTTATTTACAAATAAGAGCAGCTCTGAAGGCTCATGGCGTTCCATGGGACGTTCCACTAGTGCATCATTATTTTATGACAAAGAGACATCGAGAGGCTTTGTTTCTGACTTTTATCGCCATTTACTTATGTCCTCGTATAAGGACCTCCCCCTGGATACGATTTGGAGAAAGGATGTCCCGGAGTTGGATGTAGATTTTTGATTGGGATGCAGTCTGGGAAAATGTTCGGCTATCCTCACGCAACCCAGATCACCAACAGATTCATCAAAATTTTGTTCACAGGATTTATATTTTGACCCCTAGACGATTGAATCTAATGGGTCTCAGACCTGACTCTCGATGTACCTTGTGTCCAAACGGTGCCACCGGAACATTTATGCATATGTACTGGGAATGTCCTCCTGTTGAGCTCTTTTGGGAAAATGTTACCTCTCAGCTCTCAGATATTTTCTCTTTGAGCATACCAGTCTCTCCTTCTGTATTGTTATTGAATGATGTCTCTCAATTATGACCTCTACACATGTGAAAAGACTCATTTTAGCCGGCCTCACAGCCGCCAAAAAATGTATTGCCTCACGTTGGATTCACCCAGATAAACTCTGTCCGAAGGTATGGATTCTCACCTATCTTGATGTGATCTATCTGGAGATATCCACTGCACGTGTTATAGGGGTTAATGAATCTAATATCGCGATCTGGTTGGCTGCTGTTGAAAAGCTAAAAGAGCGCATATAAATATAAATACTTTTCCATGAAATGCTTTTTTCTGTATGAGCTCATGGGAGTGTGCTAGATAGAAATTGATAAAAAGTATAAAATAGAAAGTCAAAAGTATGTAAACAAAAAGTGTTCAGTCAATATACATATAATATACAATACAGAGTAAAAAAAATAGTAACAGTGAGTTACAGTACAATACAGTATACAGTACAATGCAGAAATGAGATGAGGTACCACTTAGGCTAAGGTGCAATGAGGTATGAATTGTAGTGCAAATCTCTTTACCAATAAATATAAAGTGTGTTAAAGTGTCTAAAGTGAGTAAAGTGGGTGTTACGGTGCATGTTTATTTAAAGTGAGTGTGTACGTGTGGATGTGTGTGCTGTGAGTGTAGTTGATGTTTTGTTACATACAGTAGTGTCATTGTCGTTGAGCATCCTGATGGGGGATAGAAGCTCCTTCTGAGTCTCTCTGTACTGGCCATGAGACTCCGGTATCGCTTGCCTGACCGCAGCAGTTCAAAGAGGCAGTTGTTTGGGTGGCTAGAGTCTTTGATTATTCTCTTATTCTCTCAGGTAATAGCATCTCAGGGTGATTCAAAAAGGACATGGTCAGTTCTAAATAAAGTACTAAACAGGGACAAAAAAGCATCAGTGCTCCCTGACCCTGCAAACATGTCTCAGCAGGATCTCTCTGATAAATTCAATACCTACTTTGCATCCATTGGTGAAGACCTGGCGAATAAAATTAGCCATCCCGGGGGTGTGTCTTTTAAACAGTATTTATCAGGTAACTATATTAACTCTTTTTTCATGAAACCAACTGACCATGATGAACTATTCAACATTATCATGAAGATGAAGGACACTCGCACAGCCGGTGCTGATGGAATATGCAGCAAAATCCTAATAGCCATAGCCAATATTATAGTCAGACCACTCGCTCACTGTATTAATTTGTCCTTACTACATGGTGTAGTGCCAAAAAACATCAAAATTGGGAGAATAATACCCATATACAAATCAGGTGACAAAAATAGTAGTAATAATTACCGTCCAATATCCGTGTTACCAGCTCTATCCAAAGTCTATGAGAGAGTTGTGTACAATAGATTAAGCGAATACACCACCAAGCTAGATATACTCACCAATTCACAATACGGCTTCAGGAAAAAGAGAACTACAAACATGGCAATATTAGACCTCATAGAAAAAATACATGATGCCATTGACCAGGGTGATTGTGGGGTGGGCGTTTTCCTGGATCTATCAAAGGCTTTTGACACCATTGACTTCACCATTCTACTTGGGAAACTACACCATTATGGCATAAGGGGTCTGGCTCTCAACTGGTTCAGTAGCTATTTACATGGTAGGCAACAGTACGTCGATATAAAAAATCACAAATCAATAAAAATGGACATCAAATATGGGGTCCCCCAGGGGTCAATTCTAGGGCCTTTACTATTTATTCTCTATATAAATGACTTTGTCAACTCATCTGTACTACTGCACAAAGTAATATTCGCTGATGACACTAATTTGTTTCTGTCACATAAAAATCCACTCGAGCTACAAGATCTACTCAATACAGAACTACAAAAAGTGGACACCTGGTTCAGATGCAACAAATTATCACTAAATCTCAGCTAAACAAATGTCATTGTCTTCCACTCAAATTGGATGCGCACACATCACATGTGCATAAAAATAAATGGAAAGGAGCTGTCAAGAGTGGTGTCCACAAAATTCCTGGGGGTCATCATCGATGAGTCACTCAACTTCAAATGCCACATAAAATATCTACAAACAAAACTGTCCAAATATGTTGGCTTATTCTGAAAAATACGTCATTTTCTTCCCTTGCCTGCCCTTCTCACTTTATACAAAACCCTGTTTGAACCCCTCATCAATTACTGTAACGTCATATGGTGCAACACATACCCCAGCCATCTCAAGAAACTAGAAAGCCTACAAAAGAGGGTACTACGAGTGCTGTCATGGTCCGGGTATAGAGCGCCCTCAAAGCCTCTGTTCCATCGCTTTGGTCTCCTGAGGCTCGCTGAATTTAACATTCATCAAAACGCATCAATTATGTATCAAGTTGTCAACAACATGAATCACAGACTGTCTGAGCTTGTCCCAGTCTGCCAACCACTGCACATCCACAACACAAGAAATAAGCATCTTATATCTGGCAAGAGGAGAAGGCTCAATTGTGCTAGCCTAAGCATAGCATGCAGGGGTCCACAGATCTGGAACAAGCTTGACGAAAATCTAAAAATGACTAATACCTTTAAAACCTTTAAAAAATCACTGAAAGAGGAACTGCTAAAATCATATCTCTAATTAAAATTATAACTTAGGAATAAAATTGTCTGTATTATGTATCTCTGTTATATGTCAGTTAGTAGGTAGGTGTGTAAACCTACCCACGTTGTATTGTTTTGTTTTGTTTTGTTTTTTGTTATTGTTTTGTTGTTTATATTCTGTTTGTTTCTGTGATCAGGCTCCCTCCAAAAGCTTTAAATAGCTTCTTGGGAGACCTGGCACATGCACACAATTTGCGACATTGATATCACATGAGGATACTCGCATGTAAATGTATCGTGTGTGTGTGTGAATAAATTCATTAATTCATAAATTCATTCATTCATTCATTCATTCATTCTTAGCCTTGCCCCTGCAACGCTTGTTATAAACATCCTGGAGAGTGGGAAGCCCACCTAAATTAGACCTATCTCAAACCCTGCCCTCTTTTCTTGATCCTCCAATCACAACTTTGTTTGTCCGAGGCAAGCGACAGTTGTGATTGGAGGATCAAGAAAAGAGGGCAGGGTTTGAGATAGGTCCATTGTGCGCTCGGCTGAATGGGCCACTCTCTGTAGTGGATTCAGCGAGGACTTTGGCAGAACCCGGTACCACCACCTGGTTGTGGACCAGCAGGTGTGGTGCCCGGCAGCAGCATGAAAGGCAGTATATCTACAGATCAAGCCAAATCAAAAGCACATGCTTGATTTGGTTGAAGGACCGTATTTCTGACGAGTGAATACGTAAATATATTACTTATAGCTATAACATAACGTACATTATGTACCTTTTTTCCTGTGGTCGATTAGTACTTTATTTACATTTTCTGATAAGACTGTGTTGCCTAATAACATACTTATAATGTAGGACTGTGACATTAAAGGGTTAATTCAGAGTTTTGGAGCCTGAGCCCTATTTCCTGCTCATCATGATGTTGTCAAAGGTACAGTCCTTTCTCAGCACAGTCCATGCTGTGCTTCATACTGGATACCAAGCTCCTCCTTAGTTAGCCACAAAACTAATGTAAAGTTAATGGGGTGACTATAAAAAGCACCCAGAACTAACCGCTTTATTTTGGTTGATTTCTGGGCTTTTTGGAGAGACTGAACAGTGTACCCAGAGCTGATTTTAAGCCTTCCAACAATTGAAAATGGGGGACCCTGATGTAAACAAGACGAAAGTCTTTCAAGGTCTGCATCCCCTTAACAATTGTGTGTATTGAGCTGTACTGTATTGTACCCATTCTGCAATCTGTTAATAAAGTTTTCAATCAATCAATCAGCGTGGTACAGTATTATTATAATAATAATAATAATAATAATAATAATAATAATAATAATAATAATAATAATAATAATAATAATAATAATAATAATAATAATAATAATAATAATAATAATAATAATAATAATAATAATAATAATAATAATAATAGCTTCATTTTATATAGTGCCTTTCAAAAGACCCAAGGTCGCTTTACATAGGGGGAAATAATAACAAAAGTAACAAACATAGTGGACTGACACAACATACAAAGTGAGACATTAGGGGTTAAAGGCCAAGTTGAAGAGGTGGGTTTTGAGCAGTTTCTTAATGAGTCCAGAGTTGGGGCGTTGCAGAGTTCTGCGGGGAGGGAGTTCCAGAGGGTGGGAGCTGCCACACTGAAGGCTCTGTCCCCGAAGGTCCACAGTCTGGTTCTGGGAATGGAGAGCTGACCAGTGTCCGTGGATCGCAGGGACCGTGACTGAGTGTAGGGGTGGAGGAGGTCAGTGAGGTACTGAGGTGCCAGAGCGTGGAGGGATTTGTAGGTGATGCGGGATTTGATGGGGAGCCAGTGAAGGTGGATGAGGGTGGGGGTGATGTGCTGCCAGGGTTTGGTGCGGGTTAGAACCCTGGCAGCTGAATTTTGAACATACTGGAGCCTGTCCAGGGTTTTGCTTGGGACCCCGGACAGGACCATGTTGCAGTAGTCCAGGCGGGAGGTGATGAAGGCATGGATGAGGGTCTCAGCTGTGGAGTCGGAAAGTGATGGTCGGAGTCTGGAGATATTTCTGAGATGGAAGAAGGCGGATTTGGTGACGGAACTGACATGGGCTTGGTAGGAAACGGTGGAGTCCAGGATAACGCCCAGGTTGCTGACCTTTGGGGAAGGGCAGATGGAGCAGCCGTCTATGTCGAGGGTGAGCAGGGCCTTGGATGCCACAACCATGAGCTCAGTTGTTAGAGGTGCTCAGTTGTTGTTGCTAGTATGATTGTCTAGACAACATGGTATGATTATCTAGGCAGCAAAGTATGTTTATCTTAACAGCGTGGTATAATTGTCTAGACCGCATGTTATAATTGTCTAGGCAGCGTGGTATGACTGTCTAGACTCTAGACCGCATGTTATAATTGTCTAGGCAGCGTGGTATGACTGTCTAGACTCTAGGCCGCATGTTATAATTGTCTAGGCAGCGTGGTATGACTGTCTAGACAGCCCACCCCATTGATTGGGAAAGTGAATTATATTTAAGATAAGAGTCCAAGCAGCCAGATCTCAAGTCGGGTCATAATTTTTAAACATGCAAGTCTCAAGTCTGCCCATTACTTTATATTAGGTTTGTGGCTAATTAGGAGCTGTGGGTATCCAGTATGAAGAACAGCATGGATTATGCTCAGAACAGACTCTAATGACAAACAACATAATGAACAGGGCTAGGGCTAACTAGATTTGTACCCTTTAAAGTATTAAAGAATGAGTGTGGCTAGTGTACCTTGTGATAGTGTGGCCGTGGGGTAGCCGGTCTCTGGGAGCTGGTATGTCGGTAACGTGGCCATTCCTGTATGATTGAATCCGCCTGGTAACAGGTGGTTGAAAGCTGCCAGCTGATTGGCCCCCGCTTGCTTACGCCACCTGGCCCTTCGATTGCTAAACCACACCTGCAGAAAATGGAAAGAGGAAACATTTAAAGAGAGAGAGAGACAGACAGACAGACAGACAGACAGACAGACAGACAGACAGACAGACAGACAGACAGACAGACAGACAGACAGACAGACAGACAGACAGACAGACAGACGGACAGACGGAAAGACGGAAAAGGGACTCTTGTTTATGTGTGGGTGTGCATGTGAGTGTGCATGCATTCTTGCATGTATCTGTGTGTGTTCCAAGGGAGGGTAACTCATGCACAGAACCTGAAATGTCACACAGCTGTTAATCCACACCGGTCGACCAGGTGTAATTAAGTGTAATTAAGCGTAATTAAGCTTAATGTTTTCATGTCAACACAACCTGCTTCAATCTTAGTGAGGCTCAATCAGTCAGAGTTGTGGCATTGAGGTGTAGTTTTGCTAGCTCTTTGAAGGAAAGGCTTAGACATGAAAGGTGTGTGTGTGTGTGTGTGTGTGTGTGTGTGTGTGTGTGTGTGTGTGTGTGTGTGTGTGTGTGTGTGTGTGTGTGTGTGTGTGTGTGTGAGAGAGAGAGAGAGAGAGAGAGAGTTTACCCAGTATTGTGTTACTATCTGATAAACCCAGTGAGGGAGTTGGAATTTTAAATGTTAAAGACATCTAATGATAAATAAATAAATAAATAAATAAATAAATAAATAAATAAATAAATAAATAAATAAATAAATAAATAAATAAATAAATAAATAAATAAATAAATAAATAAATAAATAAATAAATAAATAAATAAATAAATAAATAAATAAATAAATAAATAAATAAATAAATAAATAAATAAATAAATAAATAAATAAATAAATAAATAAATAAATAAATAAATAAATAAATAAATAAATAAATAAATAAATAAATAAATAAATAAATAAATAAATAAATAAATAAATAAATAAATAAATAAATAAATAAATAAATAAATAAATAAATAAATAAATAAATAAATAGGGCGTGTGAGAGCAGTTAGTAGAGCACTGGCTGTGGGTGACTGATCTTTGTCCTGCAGGAGCACATAATCAGGTGTTAATGAAGTGCGTGTGCAGTTCATTAGCCTGTAATAGAGTGTGTGTGTGCAGTTCATTAGCCTGTAATAGAGTGTGTGTGTGCAGTTAATCAGCTGTTGTCCTCCGAATGGGGGGCCGACCCCATTGAGAAAAAGACACCAGTGAAAAGGGGCCCCAGAATAGAGGGCCCCTCTCTG
>NC_140181.1:55944404-55980557 GCF_963971535.1 Notolepis coatsorum
TGCCATGCAGTTTTCACAGGACAACTAGAGGGCAGGCCTGGTTTTCCTGCAGGAGAAAAGATGGCCGACAACCACTGAAAGACCAACCAACACAGTACTGCACCACTAAAAGACCAACCAACACAGTACTGCACCACGAAAAGACCAACCAACATAGTGCTGCATCACTAAAATACCCACCAACACAGTACTGCACCACAAAAAAATACCAACACAGTACTGCGCCACAAAAAAACCAACCAACACAGTACTGCACCACAAAAAAATACCAACACAGTACTGCGCCACAAAAAAAACAACCAACACAGTACTGCACCACAAAAAAATACCAACACAGTACTGCGCCACAAAAAAACCAACCAACACAGTACTGCACCACAAAAAGACCAACCAACACAGTACTGCACCACTAAAAGACCCACCAACACAATACTGCACCACTAAAAGACCCACCAACACAGCACTGCACCACTAAAAGACCCACCAACACAGTACTGCACCACTAAAAGACCCACCAACACAGTACTGCACCACTAAAAGACCCACCAACACAGTACAGCACCACTAAAAGACCAACCAACACAGTACAGCACCACTAAAAGACCCACCAACACAGTACTGCACCACTAAAAGACCCACCAACACAGTACTGCACCACTAAAAGACCCACCAACACAGTACTGCACCACTAAAAGACCCACCAACACAGTACTGCACCACTAAAAGACCCACCAACACAGTACAGCACCACTAAAAGACCAACCAACACAGTACAGCACCACTAAAAGACCAACCAACACAGTACTGCACCACGAAAAGACCAACCAACATAGTGCTGCATCACTAAAATACCCACCAACACAGTACTGCACCACAAAAAAATACCAACACAGTACTGCGCCACAAAAAAACCAACCAACACAGTACTGCACCACAAAAAAATACCAACACAGTACTGCGCCACAAAAAAAACAACCAACACAGTACTGCACCACAAAAAAATACCAACACAGTACTGCGCCACAAAAAAACCAACCAACACAGTACTGCACCACAAAAAGACCAACCAACACAGTACTGCACCACTAAAAGACCCACCAACACAATACTGCACCACTAAAAGACCCACCAACACAGCACTGCACCACTAAAAGACCCACCAACACAGTACTGCACCACTAAAAGACCCACCAACACAGTACTGCACCACTAAAAGACCCACCAACACAGTACAGCACCACTAAAAGACCAACCAACACAGTACAGCACCACTAAAAGACCCACCAACACAGTACTGCACCACTAAAAGACCCACCAACACAGTACTGCACCACTAAAAGACCCACCAACACAGTACTGCACCACTAAAAGACCCACCAACACAGTACTGCACCACTAAAAGACCCACCAACACAGTACAGCACCACTAAAAGACCAACCAACACAGTACAGCACCACTAAAAGACCCACCAACACAGTACAGCACCACTAAAAGACCCACCAACACAGTACAGCACCACTAAAAGACCCACCAACACAGTACTGCACCACTAAAAGACCCACCAACACAGTACTGCACCACTAAAATACCAACCAACACAGTAGTGCTGCACCACACAAAAAAAAAAAACACAGTACTGCGCCACAAAAGAAAACACAAACACAGTACTGCGCCACAAAATAAAACACCAACACAGTACTGAGTACTGCGCAACAAAAAAAACACCAACACAGTACTGCGCCACAAAAGAAAACACCAACACTGTACTGCACCACATAAAAAAAACACCAACACAGTACTGCACCACTAAGCCTCTGCTCATGTGCAATGAGTCATTCTCTAAAAACTAGAACGTGAATGAATGCGTAAAACACTGACTTTCAGCATGGAAGATGGAAGGTGAGTTCATTTTATTCAACACACAACTCCCACTCCTGCTTTTAGGTCGTACACAGAGGATAGAAGCCCTTGGTGTGTGTGAGCATGAATGTATGTGTGTGTGTGTGTGTGTGTGTGTGTGTGTGTGTGTGTGTGTGTGTGTGTGTGTGTGTGTATGTGTGTGTGTGTGTGTGTGTGTGTGTGTGTGTGTGTGTGTGTGTGTGTGTGTGTGTGTGTGTGTGTGTGTGTGTGTGTGTGTGTGTGTGTGTGTGTGTGAGTGTGATTTGCCTACGATTGCGATTGTGTGTTGGTATGTGTGCATGCCTGTGTGAATGAATGAATGAACATTTTATTTAACAGATTGCAGAATGGGTACAATACAGTATGGCTCAATACACACAATTGTTAAGGGGATGCAGACCAGAGAAAGACAGAGTTTGTCTTGTTTACATCAGGGTCCCCCATTTTCAATTCATAGTGACATTTATGACATACACAACATATATGACATCATGACATTTATGGCATAGGGACATACATGACATACAGGTATATTGTACTGTTACATTTGTGACATATATGATATGCAAATATACAGTACTGTTACCCATAGATCCTGACAGAGAGTATATACATATGATGGGGATGAGACTGTACATTAGGAGGGGGTGGGTGGGTGGGAGAGAAATATACACACAGTGGGGAGAGAATACATACGGTGGGGAGGAGACTGTACATTAGGAGGGGGTGGGTGGGTGGGAGATAAATATACATACGGTGGGGAGGGGACTGTCTATTAGGTGGGGATGGGGGGGGTTGGACATTTACGGTGGCCAGTTTCGAATTGCAGCCTCCCGTAGGTGCTCTTTAAGAGCGGTTTTGAATGTGGGTAGGGATTCACATTCCTTTACAGCTTTGGGTAGGGCGTTCCACATTGTTGTGGCATAATTGCAAAACGTGTTTAGTCCCTTGTTTGAGTCGAATCTGGGTTTAACATGATTTGTTGAGCTTCCTCTGGTGTTGTGGTCGTGGTATTCACTGACCTTTGGGAAGTATTTTGACATGTACATGGGTACCTTAGTCGTATAGTATATCTTGTAGACCAGGCCCATTGCAAGTTGCTGTACTCTGTCATCTACTCTAAACCATCCTAGGTAGTCAAAGTGGGCAGGGGTGAGGTGGGTTCTAGGAGTAAGGTCAAGTAGTAGTCTGACCAGTTTGCTTTGTGATGTTTGTAATCTTGTTTTTAGCGCCTTTGAGGTGCTTTGGTACCATGAGGTGCAAGTATAGTCGTAGTGCCCTTGAATGAGTGCTCGTGCCAGAGTCTTCAGGGTATTCTTGTTTACCAGAGAGGAGATCTGGTACAAGAATCTAGTTCGTTGGTTGACTTTTTTTATTACCTTGGATGCCATTTTGTCACAGGAAAGATTTGCCTCTAGGATGGAACCTAGGTATGTAATTTCATCTTTCCTTGTGACAATATTGTCACCCACTGTAACTGAGAAGCCGTCGGTCTTGCTGAGTTTGTTATTTGATCCGAAGAGAATGGACTCTGTTTTACCCAGGTGTAATGATAGTTTGTTATCAGCGAGCCATGTGCAGATTCTGCCGAGTTCTGAGCTGAGTTTTTTTTTTCAACCTGCGTGTGTGTGTGTGTGTGTGTGTGTGTGTGTGTGTGTGTGTGTGTGTGTGTGTGTGTGTGTGTGTGTGTGTGTGTGTGTGTGTGTGTGTGTGTGTGTGTGTGGGGGTCTCCAGTAAAAAGCTGCAGTGTGTGGTGTGTTGGGGCTCAGTGGGCTTTCTAAGAGGCTTGCTCTGAGAGGGGCTTGATGCCTTGCTCTGGAAACATCCTGCAATGTCACCTTGGACCAGGCTCTCTCTCTCTCTCTCTCTCTCTCTCTCTCTCTCTCTCATTTACTACCTCACACCCTTTCTACCATAAACACACATACACACACTTTGAGCTAAACACAAAGCGATTAATATTCCACCAACTACTAGAAATATTGAATAGTGCCGCAAGGTTCAGACTCTGATTGTCATGTATATTCTTCTGAGTTTAGCATGTCATTACCATTTGCAGTATTTCCAACCTCTGCTAAGGTAACACAAGCGTGGAAACCCAGTTGACTTTCTCCATATTCTCCTGACAGAATGGAGTGGGAGTGGGGAAAGCTGCAACTCCTCAAGCAAATCAAAATGTAGACCAGTAGATCAGAAACAACGACAAGCTAACACTAACTATGCTAGAGCTAAAGCTAATTGTGGCTTAGTAGCCACATAGCAAAACACATTTCAGGCAATAGATATTGTGTATGTTGTAGCTGTGGCAAAATGTACACAGTCAAAAACGTAAGTATAAATGTTCACATGTCAATCGCCACACACAGCCAATCAAAAGGTTTGCAGTGGAATCCAGTGGAATTCTCTTACGCAGAACGACGTTCCACTGTCAAACATCTCTTCCCAAACAGGAAGTAAACTAACCGGTGCTACCTTTACTCATATTATTTTCCCATAACATATTGAATAAATTATGTTATATTATTGCACCCCCCATATTTTCTTTGTCTCTTTTATAAATAAGAACAGGAAAAAAATACAGAAATGTACAGCAAGAGGCAATCCACATCCAACATGAAAAAGATGATATACTCAAACAATTCAGTACAGTTTTAAGGAAAATAAATTAACAATAACAATGATAAGAAATCAAGCTAGTTGTGTTTGTACCGGAGTTATTTATTCCTGTATATATTTATGTATATCTGATTTAAATGCACATTAGGCGATATTTAAAAGTGCAACAAGTATTAATACTATTCAAGAGCCTATTTATAAGAAATATTAAATGACATCTCAACAACCAAATATTGTTGGCAGGTGCAACAGGAGGCAAACTATTAAGACTTCTATGATGAAGATCTGTGCCCTACTGCATGCTTACAGCCTGCATACTGTCATACAAGTGTTGAACAAATATCTATCAGTAAGGCAAGATAATATATATAATTATTTAAATTTACATCCATTGATATGCTTCTATTGATAAACATAAAACATTAAGTTTGGACATTTGTGTTTGGTAGATTATTTCTCTGTTGTAAAAATGCTTCTTGGCTATACATTTTATACCGTTGGAAAGCCTGTTTATTTACCTTTTAAATAGTGCCCCAGGCCATTTGTAAGGAACATGCATTTGTGGGATGAGCAGCACAGCTGAGTATGTGGGTTGTGCCCATGCTGTGTTGCTGTGTTGCTCTTATTTAGGCGGCGGTTACACCTTTCGTTTCATTTTCGTTTCATTGTCAGATGAGTTTCGCCGCAACGTGGCAGCCTCGAGTCACACTTTCGTTTTTGTCACCTGGGCACAGTGATGTAGTACACTGCCAAAGCAGTAGGTGGCAGTAGGTGGCGAACATGAAGGCAATTTCAACCAATCCTTGAATGTGCCAATACACTTCCTGGAAGTTCCTGCAAAGAAATGTCAACAAGGCGGGCGCCTATGGGCGCCACCATCTTGCCTATTTACCCAATGCAGCAATTCTTTTTCAGCAAAGCCTAATAAAAGTGCAATAAACAAAACGGATACATTCACTGTGTGTTCTGCCTGTCATTTGTTGATGAAACAAAACTAACATCAACACAAGTGACCACCAAGAGCAGATAGTTTAGTCTAAAAAATTATCGGTAGCTACATTGTTAGCTGCATGCTAACGTCAATGGAGTATGCCATTATAACAGTATAGCATTGTGGCTAGAAGCTAACGTTAGCTCACGCTAGTTAGCCAGCACCAAACTGATGATATCGGGAGCTATCAGTAGTTAGATAACATTAGAGACAACGCTGTGTGTATTAAACAAAGGTGAATAGATGACTGGGCCATTTTGTTTAATTTGTTACGTTGAAAGAGGAGCTCTGAGCTAACAGGGTCTGATAGCTAATGCTAGCTCATGTTAGCCAGCTGCTCATGCAATCGGTAATGCTAGCAGAATGAATGGATGTAAACTTTATTTAACATATTGCATAATGGGTACAATACAATACGGCTCAATACAAACAATTGTTAAGGGAATGCAGACTGTTGTAGCTTGGACTGGGGTCCTTATAACAATAACTTGACAACACATAGTAGCTGCAGCTATTTGGGACACAGGGACATGGAGCTGGGAGCTCTGTCCCAAACACACACACACACCCACACACACAAACTCTGTTGTCACCGGAGGGCACGCGATGGTATCTACTGCGCATGGGCGTTTTCGCAACAACGGCTCTGTGCAGACTACACGACTGTTGTCGGCAAGTTTTTTGGCGCTGCTCCAAAACGCAAACACAATTTAGCGTTTCAGCTAGGGCCACAACGTATCCACCAAAAAACGCATTTCTGTGTAAAAGGGACATGAAACGTATTCAAAAACGTATAAAAACGAGCACAAAAACACTGTGTGTAACATGCCCCTTAGTCTTGTGTTGTAAATGCAATACAACCTTCCTTCACAGAATAGAAACCTTATTTGGGTGTAAGTGCCTCGTAAAATCAGAACCCCATTCATTGTCTATGGAGCAGCCCCATATTTTACATCCCAGTGACATCACAGATTAGAGGGTTCTCTCTCTCTGATTTCTAGCTTTAGGAGAGAGTGGAGCGTGCTCACAAACACTGACTCAACTATCCTGGGACACAGGAAGAACATACGTGAATTCTTAAAATGGGTGGTAGCCCGTTCATTTCAGTCAATGTCCATTTAACTGGCTGTAATATGGAGCTAACATACAGTTTGTGTGTGTGTGTGTGTGTGTGTGTGTGTGTGTGTGTGTGTGTGTGTGTGTGTGTGTGTGTGTGTGTGTGTGTGTGTGTGTGTGTGTGTGTGTGTGTGTGTGTGTGTGTGTGTGTGTGTGTGTGTGTGTGTGTGTGCATGTGCATGTTCTCTCCCTATCTCTCCAACATGGCCTAGGCATGCTGAGAGCTATCAAGAGGTCATGGGCAAACAGAGGGTGAAAGAGGCACTCTCTCTCTCTCTCTCTCTCTCTCTCTCTCTCTCTCTCTCTCTCTCTCTCTCTCTCTCTCTCTCTCTCTCTCGCTCTCTCTCTCTCTCTCTCTCCCTTTCTCTCTTTCTTTTCCGATGTGGAGTCACATAGCCTACAGGGAGATGGGCTTTTACTGCACACAGATGGCCAGCAGGAATCTCTCACACACACACACACACACACACTCGGACATACCAGTAGATATGGACATACGTGCATGGACACACACACACACACACACACACGTACATGCACACACACACACACACACACACACACACACACACACACACACACACACACACACACACACACACACACACACACACACACACACACACACACACACACACACACACACACACGCACACATACTTCTGACAGATGTATTGCTTGTCTTTGAACATCCCTGTAAGCCATCCCTCATGCTCGCTGGATGTTCTCATTTGATACGTCTCTTTAGGATGGCAGCGTGTGATGGACTCTAATACCAGCACTACACACAGATTCCAGACCAGCAATGAGGCCTAATCGGGAACCCCCGGTAAAAAGAGAGAAACTGACCTGAGTTCAGCTATCACTCCAAATATCAGGAATGAACACATACACACACACACACACACACACACACACACACACACACACACACACACACACACACACACACACACACACACACACACACACACACACACACACACACACACACACACACACACACACACACACAGAGACACACATACTTCTGACAGATGTATTGCTTGTCTTTGAACATCCCTGTAAGCCATCCCTCATGCTCGCTGGATGTTCTCATTTGATACGTCTCTTTAGGATGGCAGACCAGCAACAAGGCCTAATGGGGAACCCCTGGTAAAAAGAGATAAACTAAAACCTGAGTTCAGCTATCACTCCAAGTATCAGGAACAAAGGAGAGACTGAAATAAATCAAGATCATAATAATGATGTGAATAATAATATTAATAATTATTAACCATAATAACAATAATAATAATAATAATAATAATAATAATAATAATAATAATAATAATAATAATAATAATAATAATAATAATAATAATAATAATAATAATAATAATAATAATAATAATAATAATAATAATAATAATAATAATAATAATAATAATAATAATAATAATAATAATAATAATAATAATAATAATAATAATAATAATAATAATAATAATAATAATAATAATAATAATAATAATAATAATAATAATAATAATAATAATAACAATAACAATAACAATAACAATAACAATAATAATAATAATAATAATAATAATAATAATAATAATAATAATAATAATAATAATAATAATAATAATAATAATAATAATAATAATAATAATAATAATAACAATAATAATAATAATAATAATAATAATAATAATAATAATAATAATAATAATAATAATAATAATAATAATAATAATTGTATTGTTATTATTATTACGATTATTATTATTAATAATAATATCATTATTATTACTCATAATAATAATAATAATAACAACACAGCTTTTCGAACACTGGTCCAGGCATTGAGCACTGACCTCTTCCAACAAACGTATTTGTGATTATAGCCAGAGGCTAATTTCCATATATAGTCCCTTGGCAGGTTGATCAGACAGATTACAAATGTACATAAAGTCAATAATCACAAGATAAATGGTCAAATGGTAAATGGTGCATTTATATAACGCTTTTATCCAAGGCGCTTTACAATTGTTCCTCACATTTTTACCCATTCACTCACACATTCACACACTGATGGTGGAGGCAACCATGCAAGGTGCCAACGTGCTCATCTGGAGCAATTAGGGGTTACGTGTCTTGCTCAAGGACACATCAACACGCTGCCCGGGAGGAGCTGGAATCGAACTGGGAACCTCCAGATTACCAGACGACTGCTCTACCTCTAAATCCTCCATCCATGAAGTAGGGCAAGCGCTTATGTAGGAATGTACTCACAATGCTATGGAATGGGGGTTGGCAACACTTTTCTTATACAAATTAAATGCAATGACATAATAAAATAATTCCTTTAAGAGAGCGGGTATGAAACTTGAAGATATTTTTCCTATCAAGTGGCAAGCCAAGTCCGATGGGAACTCTTGACCCTCTGTGTGATTGGTCAGTAACTTAGACCCTCTCCGTGATTGGTCAGTAACTTACTACTGGCCATTATTTATGAGATGAGGGCAAAGACCTCTTCAATGGTTTCAAATAAGCATGAAAGTCAAAGTGCATGCGGGACAAATAGTGCCACTGTTCTCCAGTGATATATTGGTTTTTTCTCACGAAGGATAACAGCATTTCCCCCACTTATATTTAACAAAAAGGAGACAGTGATGAAACAGAATATTGGAGTTATGCCAGTGTCTGACACACAAAGGACATCAACTCTGCAGTGCAGTCCTCTGGTAGTTCATCATTGCTGCAGTTTAGTCACTTACGCCAGCAGCAAGAGAGACAAGGATTCTGTTTGTCTGCTCCAGAAGATGCTCCTTTTCCTCAGATGTCCTTAGACTTATGTTCCCTCCGTCCTATGTTCCCCGAGTCCTATGTTCCCTCAGTCTTATGTTCCCTCATCCCTATATGTTCCCTCAGATTTGCTTTATATGTTCCCTCAGTCCTATTTTCCCTCAGTCCTCTGTTCCCTCATCCCTATATATTCCCTCAGCCTTATATGTTCCCTCAGTCTTATGTTCCCTCAGTCCTATGTTCCCTCAGTCCTATATGTTCCCTCAGTCCTATATGTTCCCTCAGTCCTTTTATGTTCCCGCAGTGCTATATGTTCCCTTCGTCCTATGTTCCCTCAGCCCTACTGTATATGTTCCCTTAGTCCTATGTTCCCTCAGTCCGACATGTTCCCTCACTCCTATATGTTCCCTCAGCCCTTTAACCCATGAATTCCTTTAGTCCTTCCTTTAGAACTTATATTTATCTTTACTGAACAGTATAGATTTTGTCAAATGTAGATCATCAAGTTGTTTTGCTTTGACTTCTGAGATGTTACACATTTCTCTTGGTGTCGGACATAAATTATTCTAATGTGACCATTTCAAAAGCAATGGTCTACACATTACGTCAATAACAAGTAGTGAGTCATATAGCCTTCTTTCATGGCAGCAATAATTTTATACAACATATATTAATTTGGAATGAAACTATTCACCTATCTCTATTTCCCTTCACACACACTATCCACATCCCCAACATCACCCAGCAGCAGCAGCAGCAACAGCAGCTGGCCTCTCCCACACAACAACACACACACACCTCCCTCGCCCCTCTCTCCCCCAGACATCTGGATCCTGTGTCAGGCAGCAGCTGCCAACCCACCGCAGGTCACCAGGGCCGGCAGGGTCAACAGCCACCTTTTCCACCATCCCTGTCCAACAGCACTGAGGGCTTATTGCATCAAAACAGAACGGAGTGCCTCTGTCAGTGGACTATCACCATGCGATTCTAGGAGAGAACAGAACAGAACCCACGTCTTCGACAGCAGACTTACACATTCTCCATCTTGTTACGTTGCCTAGCGTTTCAAATTAAAGGGGGATGTCCCCCATTTTCTTTATTCACATATGTTTTTCCTGTGTCCCAAGACAGTTGAGTCAGTATTTGTGAACACGCACCACTCTCTCCTAAAGCTATAGAAATCAAAGAGAGAACAACCTCCAGTCAGTGATGTCAGTGGGATGTAGAATCTGGGGCTGCTCCATAGACCATGAATGGAGCCCTGACTTTATACATTGTTAATGTAAACTCTTACACCAAAAGGAGGTTTAAATTCTAGAATTGATATCCCATTTGCGTGTAACAGCTCACACAAACATTTTATTAAATCTCATAAAATCAGAGCCACATTCCTCATCTAGGGGCAGCCAGTGGAAAATTCTCTCTCGAATTTCTATCTGTAAGAGAGAATGGTGCGTGTTCACAAATACAGATTGAACTGTCCTGAGGCACAGGAAAAACACATGTGAATCCTTAAAATGAGCAGTATTCCCCTTTTAAAGTCAGAAAGCTTGCCGGGATCAAATGGCAGGCGCTACAATACGTCAACAATTGATTATCTTCCGTGGTTTGTGATAAAATGGTTTTGTCCTTTCTTGTATTTCCTCTGTGAAACACATCCAGGATGTGTAGCAGCAGGAGGTGGTATTTATTATTTCTATATCTATTATTCATTTATTATTTATTAAGACAATTCATCACAGTTTGTAAGATGTGTACACTACTGTGCGATAAAGGATCTTCTTGTCGCTCCTCCCAATCACCCGCAGCCAAGACACTCTTCAACCTGTCAGCGCTGCCTCTGCCGAGTGCTTATGGTAACAACAATACTTTGTTTCATGTCACAGTTCAGTTTTCTTTCAGCTTTCAGCAACCTTTTTGGAAAATTTGATTTCGTACTGACCTCATTGAGATTTTTCAAAGCCACAAATTAGATTATGGGTGGAGGGGGGGGGGGGGGGGGTCACCTAACCAAATTATGGCCACAATTCAGACATGATGAGTCTCATGAGAGATGCTGCATGTATTTTGGTCTCGCTGAGTTTTATTTTTCTATTTTCTTCTTTTTTTTTTAACAATGTTTCCATTTGTCTCACTTGAATCACCTTGGCTAATAATTCATTTCATTTATATAGCAACGTCAAAGTCACTTCACAACAGGAGCAGGGCGTACTGAGAGAAACAACATACAGACATAACACAGACACGCAAGGATGGACACAAATACAGTGAATGGACAGACTCTTCCCTCATGGGGTTTTGTGCAAAGAAAGATTTGACTGAGTTGACCAACAAATATGGCCGCTAGCTATAGTAAGCAAGCCTCCTGAGTCAACAATAGGTCATGTTGTTGTTGTTGTTGTTGTTGTTGTTGTTGTTGTTGTTGTTGTTGTTGTTGTTGTTGTTGTTGTTGTTGTTATTGATGTTATGTCACTACTAACTAGTTCCGACCACCTTCTCTCTATCCTTAGTGTCAAGAGAAATTACTACAGAGGATGCTATTTCTGGCTCTGACTGATCTTGAATCAGAGACAAGCAGCATTGTGTAAATGGCTTGTACTGTATGTGGTGATAAATACCTGTGTATGTATGTTGATGTTATTCCGTGGGACTTTATAACCAGTGAGAGTACAACTTAATGATGACCAAAGCAAGGGTTTTGATTCCAGAATGCTCTTTACATGTTAAGGAAAATACTGTGAGCTTTCCTAAAATTCATCTATCAAGTAATATTTCTAAAATGCTAAATGTTAGTTTCGATACTTCGACAGTAGTTGACTGTTGAAAATAATAAAACAATAATTTGTTTCTAAAAGTTGCTGGGTCAGGTGCGTCTGGGTAGTGTAGAGGTCTAAGCACTTGTCTATACCACCACTGGGTTAAATTCCCACCAGCGGTGCCTCGGGCTTGGTCAGTCATCCCTACGAACACAATTGTCCGTGTTCAGGGGTGAGAAGCCAGTCGGGTATGAGTCTCAACAACGTTCCCTAGGGAGGGGATCTGGGGGAGATAGCGTGAACCTCAGCATGCGTTACTCTCTCCCAGGGAAACTCCAAGCTGTCAGGTGAAAAGAAGCAGCTGGCCACTCCACATGTATCGGAGGAGGCATGTTGTAGTCTACACCCTCCCCAGACCAACAGTTGGGCAGCCCAACGACCAGGAAGGGAATTGGCATAACAACAAAATTGGGGGATGGGAGAAAAAGGTGAAAAAGGCAACAAAAAAGAAATGTTGCCGGGTCCAATGGATTGTCAATTTTGGGCGTGAAACTCTTTTAAATCTACAACAACTGTGGTCTCGCTTTGTGTCAAATAAAAGGTAGAAGGTTTGCCGGAGAGATGTGAGCAAGTGTGTGTGTAGGCCGACTGTCCTACCCACCCCCGTCCTCCCTCCCTCCCTCCCTCCCTCCCCGCTCTCGTTTTTTTTCTTTTTACTAGTCCTTGATTGATTCATATTGCTGTTCGAAGCTGAAAGCTCCCAAGAGGAAAGGGCCGAGAGATCCTCACTAATATGCGGCGAATTTTACAAGCGGGCGGCAGCAGCTTGAAAGTGGTGGGAAGAGAAGGTCCCGGCCAAGAGTCAGGAGAGTGAGAAACCCGTCAGGAATGCAACCCCAGCTTATCTCCACCGCCACCCCCACCCTTGCAGAGCACCTAACAGCTGTTGCTATAACTCTACAGTATCTCTCCCCAGCGCTACTTCCAGAGAGAAAGGACTCGGCGGAGAACAGAGGAGCTGTCAAAACCTAAAGGCCAGAAGAAAGAGAGTGTTCTTCTGCGAGACGCGGACAGCTGGCGGACTTACGAGGACGTTTTATAAAATTTAAAAAGAATTAAGTATTTGTGAATAAAAGTGAAGGACTCGGTGGGTAACTATGTAATGGGTTTGTGAAAAAAAGTGTTGAACATACGAGGATAGTGCTAAAGGAGGGAATGGTACAGTAGGTGTCCTGAACCCAGACGAAGAAGAAAAGGATGACGCGCTGGGAGGAGGTTCAGTGCAGCCCTCCAAATCCAGTTTCCGCAGCGGGACATTACTCTTAGGCTATATCGACGATCGCTGTTGACAAACGATAAGAAACCACCTAGTGAACCCCTCCAGGTGTGACCAAGTCAGTCTCAAGTCCCTAGTCATTAATGTTGAGTCTCAAGTCTCAGCTCAGGTCCCTAGTCATTAATGTTGATTAAAGTCAAGTCAAGTCAAGCCGTCGACTAAAAACACACTTCAATCAATATCTGAAATTAAGAAAGAGAGAAAAAAAGACCTGTAGCCTACTGTCTTTTTATTATCAACGAAGAAGTAAGAAGACAGAAATGTCAATGCAGTATCATTTTTTTTATAGTTTCTTTCACCGCCACTTTTGCATTGAATTAATAGGCCTTGTGTCTAATAATAATGATAAAATCCAGGTATGAATCTAAAGGTCATTGGAGCATAAGTCAAATCCAAGTCTCAAAACAATCTCCCCATACGTCAAGTCAAGTCAAGTCCCAAGTCACCAGATGAATGGGTGGAGTCAGACTGGAGAACAACAAACAGACAGTAAATGAAAAACTGTTCCTGATGCAAACCCACAGCTAAACCCCCCGCAGGGCTTCCTTTTCTGAAACCAGGTCCCAGATGGTTCAAAGATGGCCCAAATGCTTTCACTTTGGACCCTTGAAATCTAGAAGTGGAGATCCCTAAACATGTAAAAGCATAGGGCATTATGGGGTCATAAAGGCTTTTAAATTCTGTTGTCTCCAAGTACAGGGCGCATACTGGGTTTGCCAGTCCGCAGTCCCTTGCCTTTCATAGTCCAGGTGTACCAGGTCTGTTATCAGCATGCATGCCGATCCATATTTCATATGACACCAGCACACTACTACATGATCACTAGGTATGCATGGACTGAAGATCTGAGAGGTGCGCAGACAGCCTACCAGGGGTGTAAAAAGTACCCAGAAATTATTGTGAAAGTATGTGAGTGAAAGTATGGGTACCGTCTCAAAATCTTACTCACGTAAAAGTCAGAGTATCTGGCTAAAAACACACTTGAGTAAAAGTAAAAAAGTTTCAACTTTTTGTACTTAACACTTTGTATGCCACTCACGGCTTTTCTCGGGTTTACCCCCCGACCGTTGAATGCCACGTTACGAGTATTCTGTTTTTTTTTTTTTTTTTTTTTTAGTGATCTGAAATCATATTGCATCACGCGAGCCTACCGTTGGAGATCCAGGGACCGCCGGCGCTCAGATGTGAAAAAAGCGCCACCTAGCGTCTCCCAGATGGTAAATCACCCTTTTGGAATGGACTCAATGAAAGTGAATGGGAGAACGGATTTCTGACTCCACATTTTACTTCTCACTGATGCAGCTGGGGTCTACCAGAGTTCATTCTGGAGCCTCTGAGCCACGGTGAATATGGGTTATACTGTACACACGATGGATCAATACAATTATCGTTTTTTTCGAATGGCGATCGGAAATTGGAATAAACCATTTGGATACCATCTGACCTCAGGTAAGGAATCTATGTTATCAGTGTTAGGATAATCAGACTCGTTTTCACGGATATATAAGCGTTTATGTGATATGGCTGTTTTGACTGTAAAAGCCATGAGGAAATAAGAGCAGCGATTATCAGCGCGCGGCACGAGCGTGCGTGCGCACACATACTATCGATCATCTAGCGTTTATTTGAAAATGATTCATAAATAGGCCGACAAATGACAACGTTCTGGAATATTCCAGTAAAAGGCGATTATCATAGGCATGGGTTGTTTTTTCCGCGAAAACGGGTGATTTTCAAAATGCTATCAAACGGAAATGAAGTGATAAAAAAACAATCTGCCTTGACAATGTTGACTGGAAAATGATTCTTTGATAAGCGACGGACAGATTAGACACATAGCCATAATTTAAAATATAGATTAGGCGATATTAACGTTAACATTGGGAGTGGATGGTGGCATTCCAGCCGGTAAAAAGGAAAACACGGCTGGCGCTCAAAGTGTTAAGTACTAAAAAGTTAAAGTAAAAACTTTTTTTTGACTGTCTATTCTTCTGATAGCAGGTGTTTAAGCAAAGATCCCCGCTTTCTAGTCTTGCACAAGGACCAATCAGCATGGGTATGTGCGGGTTACTTTTCCATTGATGGGGATTTGATTGGCTGTTTTTAAATAAAGTGCGGCGGCAGGATTAATAATGTTAGCATTAGTTTGGCCAGAGAAACAAATATACTAATTAAAATGGTTGGACCTGCGAGATTTGTACTTTGTAGGTCTGCATCTTAAATGTAATAAGTAAAAAGTATGTTTTTCTTCTCTGAAATGTAAAAGTACAAGTATACAAACCTAATAATACTCGAGTAAAGTACAAATCCCAAAATAAAAGTATTGTAACGAAGTATAATTACTCAAGTACTTTACACCCCTGACTATGAATGATGTTTATTTTTCGGTCTTATTTACAGACAAATCAAACACACCCGTGTGGATTTAAGATTATTTTATGCTTTAAGGCTTTTTTAAATCTCCCCTGAGAAGTACACAACTTCAACCCGTCACTAAGGCTATTCCATAATTTAACTCCCAAAATTTAAACACATCTAGAATACATAACCCTCTTAACCCTTTCACTGCCACATGACAGAAGGTTAACCCTTTAACCGGTCGCTGTCGGTTGTGTGATAGTAAAGGGTTAACCTTCTGTCATGTGGCAGTGAAAGGGTTAACCGGCTGTTGTGTGGCAGTGAAAGGGTTAACCTTATGTTTATTGTCGCAGTGAAAGGGTTAACCGTTTGGTAGTGCGGCAGTGAAAGGGTTAAATTATAATTTCCTTCTCTTGGTTGAAAGAGACATTGAATACAAACTAGTAGGCTTTTACTCTTAGCACGAAAATTTTTTCCAATGTTTTTATGTACACCATATCTACACATTTTAATGTGCAGGACTTTATAAATAATGGATTTGTCGATTCAAGGTAACTAGCTTTGTTTATTATTCTAATAGCTTTTTTCTGTAGTTTAATATAGGATCTATATTTGTTTTATAAACATTCCCCCAGACCTCAACACAATATGACATGTATGGCACAACAAGTGAAAAATACAATATATGCAAACATTTATGATTTAACAGCTCCCTTGTTTTGTACAGAATGCCAACAGATTTGGCAAATTTACTTTTGATATATTGTATATGTGGCTTCCAACAGACTTTGTGATCTATAATCACACCTAAGAATTTTGTTTCATATACTCTTTCAATTTCAGTTCCATTTAAATTCAGTTTAATTTCACAGTCGGTAGGAACACCACCAAATGCATACATTTTGTTTTGTTTTCATTAAGATACAACTTATTCCTATCAAACCATTTCTTTAACTTTATCAATTCCCTTTCTACTGTTTTCAATCATTATTTTATGTCCTCCCCTGAACAAAGTAAATTAGTATCATCAGCAAATGTAACAATTTTCAAAATATTCGATACTGTAACAATTTCATTTAAGTAATGTATAAATAACTTGGATCCCAATACGGAACCCTGTGGAACATCACAAGTTACTCTTCTAAGATGTGATTCTGTATTATTAATGTTTACATATTGAAACCTATTATTTAAATAACTTCTTAACCAATGATGAGTGACACCTCTTATTCCATACCTATTTTGGTTGTTTTTCATTAATTGCTGTTGATATATTTTCCACAAAATATATCACTGCTAAGGATGTTGATCTATTGCTCCTAAAACCATATTGATGGTCACTCAATAACCCATATTTTTCAATAAAGCCATCAAGTCTATTTACAAAAAGAAATTCGAGTATCTTTGAAAATTGAGGTAGCAATGATATAGGTCTATAATTTGATATAGTATGTCACCACTTTAAAAAATTGGAACCACCTTGCCCATTTTCATTTCATCAGGAAAAATACTAGTTAAAAAGGATTTGTTACATATATAAGTGAAGTGAACTACACAACCACTAGGTATGCATGGACTGAAGATCTGAGAGGTGCGCAGACAGCCTACTGTATGTGGACATTGGGACTCCAGCCAAAGCTGCATCTGGACTATGAAAGAGTCAAACCTACAATATCACCAAGATCAAATTTTTTTTGGCCAAGATAAGAATGAATTCTTAAAATGAATGGTAATTCCTCTCTAAGGATGTGCAAACTGGTCACAACGGGGTCACCCCACACCAGATTTTGTACTGACCTTCAGACATCTGGCTTTGCTGATGTCCTCTAGACAGATATACAGCTCTCCTTAACATTGACTGCTGGCTGTGCACCTCCTCTGAAAACCAAAGGTAACTCCTGCTGGGAACTTATCAGACACTCTGGCTTCTCTCACATGCTGAACAGATATGTTCAAAGTTGCTTGGCAGGGGAATTGCCAGAGTTTGAATTGTAGGGGCGCTCAGCCCCTCTAGGCCAGTCCATGGGAGATTATTTTATTTTATGTCTATTAAGCAATTAACATGTTTTGAATCTCTCGCCTATTCAAATTATTAAAATATGTGTGTATGTGTAGAGGCTTTGGGCATTATATCTATGCCTAATCATAACCATTGCATTGGGTTGATACCATTTGTTACACAGATTTGGTGCAGAATTGAAAAAATATTTAACACACAAAAACAGATAAACATGGTCAAAATATCCCATTAAGACACCAAGACCTTGAAGAACACCTTAGAGAAATGCATGCTGTGATTTGGGCTGTGATTTGGTATCAAAAACTCTCATCTGGAGATTTCTGCAATAATTATATTGTTGGTGATTGGATGGTGAACAACTCTATTTTGAAAATGTCTCAGAACCCCCTCTTTATTTTCAATATACCTACTGTAGACATGCCATTTACCCCCTGAATAACTACGACACACATGAGAGGTCTATTGTCATCATGGTGGTTGATTTGGTGCATGACATTCAGAGAGTTGATCTGTTACTATGACAATGGTATGGATGGATATGAATGGATGTTCATTGGATAAACAGCAGTTGTGAGGAACATTTGAACATCTCATCACATCTTAGGTGTAACATTATCAATACATTGGTAAAAGATTACCAGGCTATTTCTGTCCATTCACACAATAGACACAATAGACCTCTCACGCATTGTCATCATTTTGACAAGCCCCGGTGCCTTCTCTTTTCCACCAATGGCGAAATTGAATGGTGTTTTCCTTTCCCGTTTACCAGTGATCTTGTTCTTGATACTGAATGTGGGGTTCATGGGGAAATTGTGTTTCACCAAAGGATTTGAGCTTTTGTTAATGTTCCCATTTCTAAAAGCCAAATTGCTAAACACTAAATGACCGGATGTTGCAGAGAATGCACTGGCTAGCAATTTTAACTGCTGCTTCGAAATTCAAAATACCCTGCCTTATCAGAGAGAGAAATGTAGAAGGCCTTGTTCATGGGACCACAGCCGAACACAGACGAAGCTAGGAGTATCTAAGATGGGAGATGGGAAATACATACATCCCTGTGATAGATCTATAACAACTGAAGTGGATTGTTTACCTGCACACGGGCCTCTATCAGTTTGGTCATTGCATGTTTACCTGAACCTCCGTCAGTTTGGTCATAGCGTGTGTTTACCTGGACCTCGGTCAGTTTGGTCATAGCGTGTTTACCTGGATCTCTGTCAGTTTGGTCATAATGTGTTTACCTGGACTTCTGTCAGTTTAGTCATAGCGTGTTTACCTGGATCTCTGTCAGTTTGGTCATAGCGTGTGTTTACCTGGACTTCTGTCAGTTTAGTCATAGCGTGTTTACCTGGATCTCTGTCAGTTTGGTCATAATGTGTTTACCTGGACTTCTGTCAGTTTAGTCATAGCATGTTTACCTGGACACAGGCCTCTGTCAGTTTGGTCATAGCATGTTTACCTGGACACGGGCCTCTGTCAGTTTGGTCCTCTGGGCCAGCTCCTCCCTGGTGTAGATGTCGGGGTAGTGAGTCCTTTCGAAAGCTTTTTCCAGCTCATCCAGCTGCTCGGCAGTGAAGGTGGTTCGACTGCGACGCTGTTTCCTCTTCAGTGGCAGGTCAGGCTCTGATTCCACATCTGAGCCTTCATCCATCCGACTGCCTGGAGGAAGACACAGAGGAGGAGGACAGTCAGTCTCAAGCCTCTTTTCCTAAATCTGTACTTCCCACATTGACTGTTTATACAGTATGCAGCCTGTTATCATAGATGACTGAGCCCCACTCCAAATGAAAAAAACTCATATATACACTAGTGTTGCATGGTATACCAAGTTCAAGTTTCAAGTTTGTTTATTATTTGTCATAATAAAATACAGAATACTTTATGATGAAATGTACCAAAACATATATTTTACTTTGTTGTTAAAACCAGTTTGGGTTCGGCATTAGAATTCCCAACGTCCTCCTCGTCCTGTAAGGCTACTAGTTAACAAAAGGGGCTACTGAAGTCTACTGTGCAACTACTTTGCCTACAGAACTGATGCTGATGGTTAACTATGTTAGCGATGTGCCAGTGCTGGAGAGAGGTCTGGCTGAACCTTAGCGGCACTAAGCCCAGGATCCCTTGCAAAATAGTGTTGCAGATAGCAGAAGGGAGGATAATTGTGACTGAAGTAGTCGGCCAATGGCATCCGTTTAGCCACAGTCTATAGCCTGTGAGTCATATTAGCCACAGTATGACCTCATAACTCATTAGTTCAGAAATAACAAATACAGGAAATGCAAGATGAGGTGACTGAAGCTGAAAACAAATAAAAATTTAATAAAACGGGCATCTCTCTCTCTTTTTTTTTTTAGGGGGGCACTTTTTTATGAGGCTCAAAGGGCAGGTGCTCAAGCACCCCTTGGGCTCTATGTGTGCACGTGCCTGTTGCCTGTCACTGTACACTGTAATACACTACAGCATTTTTTACTGCAAATGTATAGTTGATATCAATTCAAGCTTATAGCAACAATATACATGTTCCCAATTACTGCCAAAAAAATCTAAATATTGACAGAAGAGGAGAAAGAGCGAGTGACAGCGGCTTCAAGACGGTCTCCTATGGTGCTTTAGAGAGGGCCATAATATTCCACCATGCGGTGTGTCATTTCACTGTGTGGTTATTTATACGCCTCAGCCTTTTTTCTTCTTCGTCTCTGTAAATACAATCCTGCAGCAGTACCCACATATCCCACAGGCCCCCGGGGCACAGAGCTGAGAGTCGGAGGGGGGGGGGGGGGTGCTAATCTCTCCAGACCACCTTGGCGATCCGTGTAGCACCATTCTTCCACTCAGGCCCCGGGGCAAGCCAGGACAAAACAACTGGCAGGGTGTAAATATTCCCAATATATTTATTGTGCGACTGATTTCATTGAATCCCCCCACGCTGCAGCCGCACCTATCCACACTGATGTGTTTTCTTATATATACAGAAATAGCTGCGGCAGATTATCCGATGCAGCACAGAAGCGACAGTATCCATTTCAATTATGGCCCCCTGGTACGCGTTCTATGATTGACGGCTCGGTTAAGGATTTATGTTGATTTGTTTTGGTTTCAGATGAAATTTGTTCAACTGACTGTGGCATCAGAGCCGGTTCTGCCAGTGATTGTGTCTCTGCTAGGCCAGTGATGGTGTCTCTGCTAGGCCAGTGATGGTGTCTCTGCTAGGCCAGTGATGGTGTCTCTGCTAGGCCACTGATGGTGTCTCTGCTAGGCCAGTGATGGTGTCTCTGCTAGGCCACTGATGGTGTCTCTGCTAGGCCACTGATGGTGTCTCTGCTAGGCCAGTGATGGTGTCTCTGCTAGGCCAGTGATGGTGTCTCTGCTAGGCCACTGATGGTGTCACTGCTAGGCCACTGATGGTGTCTCTGCTAGGCCACTGATGGTGTCACTGCTAGGCCACTGATGGTGTCTCTGCTAGGCCAGTGATGGTGTCTCTGCTAGGACACTGATGGTGTCTCTGCTAGACCACTGATGGTGTCTCTGCTAGACCACTGATGGTGTCTCTGCTAGACCACTGATGGTGTCTCTGCTAGGACACTGATGGTGTCTCTGCTAGGCCAGTGATGGTGTCTCTGCTAGGCCACTGATGGTGTCTCTGCTAGGCCACTGATTGTGTCTCTGCTAGGCCACTGATGGTGTCACTGCTAGGCCACTGATGGTGTCTCTGCTAGACCACTGATGGTGTCTCTGCTAGACCACTGATGGTGTCTCTGCTAGGCCAGTGATGGTGTCTCTGCTAGGACACTGATGGTGTCTCTGCTAGGCCAGTGATGGTGTCTCTGCTAGGCCACTGATGGTGTCACTGCTAGGCCACTGATGGTGTCTCTGCTAGACCACTGATGGTGTCTCTGCTAGACCACTGATGGTGTCTCTGCTAGGACACTGATGGTGTCTCTGCTAGGCCACTGATGGTGTCTCTGCTAGACCACTGATGGTGTCTCTGCTAGACCACTGATGGTGTCTCTGCTAGACCACTGATGGTGTCTCTGCTAGACCACTGATGGTGTCACTGCTAGACCAGTGATGATGCCGTTGCTAGACCGGCAATGGTAGTATCAAGTAGTATCAAGTAGTATCAGGTAGTATCAGGTAGTGTCTGGTAGTATCAAGTAGTATCAGGTAGTATCAAGTAGTATCAGGTAGTATCAAGTAGTATCAGGTAGTGTCTGGTAGTATCAAGTAGTATCAGGTAGTGTCTGGTAGTATCAAGTAGTATCAGGTAGTATCAAGTAGTATCAGGTAGTGTCTGGTAGTATCAAGTAGTATCAGGTAGTGTCTGGTAGTATCAAGTAGTATCAGGTAGTGTCTGGTAGTATCAGGTAGTATCAAGTAGTATCAGGTAGTGTCTGGTAGTATCAAGTAGTATCAGGTAGTATCAAGTAGTATCAGGTAGTGTCTGGTAGTATCAAGTAGTATCAGGTAGTATCAAGTAGTATCAAGTAGTATCAGGTAGTATCAAGTAGTATCAGGTAGTATCAGGTAGTATCAAGTAGTATCAGGTAGTACCATGGTAGTATCATGGTAGTATCAGGTAGTATCATGGTAGTATCGTGGTACTATCATGTAGTATAATGTGTTATCATGTAGTACCATGTAGTATCGGGTAGTATTGTGGTAGTATCTGGTAGTATCACATAATATCTGGTAGTATCAGGTAGTATCATCGTATTATATTGTAGTATCATGGTAGTATCATGTAGTATCAGGTAGTATCATAGTAGTATGGTAGTATCAGGTACTATCATGGTAGTATCATTTAGTATCAGGTAGTATCAATCAGGTAGTATCATGTAGTACCAGGTAGTATCAGGTAGTATCATGGTAGTATGGTGGTATCAGGTAGTATCAGGTACTATCATGGTAGTATGGTGTTATCAGGTAGTAAATGGCTGCTTTTCTTTATATAGCGCTTTTATCCAAAGCACTTTACAATTTGTTACTCACATTTTCACTCACACATTCACACACCGACGGCGGAGGCAACCATGCAAGGTGCCAACCTGCTCATCGGGAGCAATTAGGGGTTAAGTGTCTTGCTCAAGGACACATCGACACGCTGCCCGGGAGGAGTGGGAATCTAACCGGGAACCTCCGGATAGCCAGACGACTGCTCTACCTCCTGAGCCACTGTCGTGTGTATTGTGGTAGTATCATGGTATTAGGTAGGATCATGGTAGTATGGTGGTATCAGGTAGTATCATGGTAGTATGGTAGTATTGTGGTAGTATGGTAGTATCAGGTAGTATTGTGGTAGTATCATGGTATTATCAGGTAGGATCACGTAGTACCAGGCACTATCAGGTACATGTAGTGTCAACTCTACCTGTCGGCAAGCCTACAAATGTAGAATATTATACTGTCTGTCCATCACTGGGTACATTTGTCAGGCTGTTTCCATCTGGCATTAGATCCAATGTGGATGATCCGATCACAATTGGACAGCTCTAAGTACAGGTGTGAACGCACCCATGACGCAGTGACCACTAAGATCCCATCGCTCAGACCACATTCGGAGGCGTGACCACGTATGACCACATTCTGTGTGTACGCAAATGTGTCCTGGTCCAGAATGATTGATGACCACCTAGTCAACTGTGCGTCACGTCCTCTGGGGTGGTGCAACCCTTTTTGTATATAATTCTGTGCTGAACACATAGGAGGTGAAAGTATCTGCTCTCCCTTTCTTTCTCCTTTTTCTCATCTCCAGTTGGTTCTCAAATTGCACAAGCTGGCTTTATCCACCATGTCTGTTTTTCTAAATGCCCATATATTAGGGCTGCCACTTAAAAAAAATCATGTTGAACGAATCCAAAGTAATATTTGTTATGTTATCAGAATCCTCTATTATGCCTATAATGTGGGCTCGCCACGCCCCTTCAGCAGCCCCAGGATATGAATACACACTGGTCACAGGAAGAAGACGGTACCAATAATAATAATAATAATAATAATAATAATAATAATAATAATAATAATAATAATAATATTTCAGGTAACGCTATACTCCATTCACCTGCAAAGACATAATGCAACTTGTGTTCTTCCTTGTGATGATACCTTGATTATGCTGCTATATTAGGCTGTACATGGACAGGCCTTTTAACTAGCCTGCCTTTTAACCTGCCTTTTAACTAGCCTGCCTTTTAACCTGCCTTTTAATAGCCTGCCTTTTAACTATCCTGCCCTTTAACTAGCCTGCCTTTTAATTAACTAGCCTGGCTTTTAACTACCCTGCCTTGGAACTAGCCTGCCTTGGAACTAGCCTGCCTTTTAACTAAACTGCCTTTTAACTAAACTGCCTTTTAACTAGCCTGCCTTTTAACTAGCCTGCCTTTTAACTAAACTGCCTTTTAACGAGCCTGCCTTTTAACTAGCCTGCCTTTTAACTAGCCTGCCTTTTAACTAGCCTGCCTTTTAACTAGCCTGCCTTTTAACTAATCTGCCTTTTAACTAGGCTGCCTTTTAACTAGCCTGCCTTTTAATTAAACTGCCTTTTAACTAGGCTGCCTTGGAACTAGCCTGCCTTTTAACTAAACTGCCTTTTAACTAATCTGCCTTTTAACTAATCTGCCTTTTAACTAGGCTGCCTTTTAACTAGCCTGCCTTTTAACTAAACTGCCTTTTAACGAGCCTGCCTTTTAACTAGCCTGCCTTTTAACTAGCCTGCCTTTTAACTAGCCTGCCTTTTAACTAGCCTGCCTTTTAACTAATCTGCCTTTTAACTAGGCTGCCTTTTAACTAGTCTGCCTTTTAACTAACCTGCCTTTTAACTTGCCTTTTAACTAGCCTGTCTTTTAACTAGCCTGCCTTTTAACTACCCTGTCTTTTAACTAGCCTGCCTTTTAACCTGCCTTTTAACTAGCCTGCCTTTTAACCTGGCTTTAACTAGCCTGCCTTGTATAGCCTGTCCTTAACTAGCCTGCCTTTTAACTAGCCTGCCTTTTAACCTGCCTTTTAACTAGCCTGCCTTTTAACCTGCCTTTTAATAGCCTGCCTTTTAACTAGCCTGCCCTTTAACTAGCCTGCCTTTTAATGAACTAGCCTGCCTTTTAACTACCATGCCTTTTAACCTGCCTTTTAACTAGCCTGCCTTTTAACTAGCCTGCCTTTTAATTAACTAGCCTGCCTTTTAACTACCATGCCTTTTAACCTGCCTTTTAACTAGCCTGCCTTTTAACTAGCCTGCCTTTTAACCTGCCTTTTAATTAGCCTGCATTTTAACTAGCCTGCCCTTACCTAACCTGCCTTTTAACTAGCCTGCCTTTTAACTAATCTGCCTTTTAACTAGCCTGCCCTTAACTAGCCTGCCTTTTAACTAGCCTGCCCTTAACTAACCTGCCTTTTAACTAGCCTGCCTTTTAACTAGCCTGCCTTTTAACTACTCTGCCTTTTAACGTTAGGTTATGACTATAACCAAGTTCTGTTAGTTAGGGGCGATGCTTGGCATCGCCTTCTGCACTATCTCGCGTACGTGCACGCGTACTGAATAAACCACAAATGTACCTCTAATACCAGTATTAGTCTGACCACACCCCTCATCAGCTTACCTTCATAAGCAGGTGTGTGGTCACCTGCTCTCCTCCTTCCCAAGCTTTCACCACAAGGTGAGGACAAGGGCTGCAGCGGCGTCCGATGCCAAGCATCGCCCCTAACTAACAGAACTTGGTTATAGTCATAACCTAACGTTCTGTATCGTTAGTGGCTTAGCTTGGCATCGCCTTCTGCACAAGGGAGGCCAAGCGGAGCCACTTGGCTGACAAATACACCCCGCTGACAGCCCCCCAAAACCATCAGAACAGGGAGGGCCGAGCCCCCCCGACCCCCCCTAATGGAGGGTAGCCCCCCTATTAGGGACGTCACGGGAGGGCGACGGACCCGACCGTGCGAAGAGGCACTCAAGCAACTCAACGCACAGGGTGAGCAGACCGTGGCTTGACCCACGACTACACACACGCACAACCCGCATGCCACCCGGGAACGAACGGAGGAACAACCTCGTTACTGCCCCCAGAATCACGGGGTCAAGGGCAAACCCAACCCCGTGGCAAGGCCGTAGCAGCGGAGCACGAAGGAAGACCCAGACCCACCAAAAGGACTGGACTCCCTGGAATGGGGGCCCGGAGAAGTCCATGATGCCAGCATCAAGACCCCACCAGGTGGGCACGTAGTGCCCCGCCCCCCACATCGCCAGCGTATTCGGACAAAGGCCCCTCAGTTACTGCACCTGGTATTCCCAGGCGGAACCAACCAGGCCAGTAAGCCGAGCGGGCCCCGTCCCCCCAATAGTACACCGCCTGGCACACTGACCCTGCAGAATAGGCAGTCAGCATGGCCGTAAGCACACAAAAAAGGTTAACCAACGGAAGCAGGCAGCGCACCGGGGAAAAACCAGGCAACAGGCTGTTAACCCTAGCCTGGAGACTGCGGACGAGACAGGCGCCAGAGGGGACAGCTGAACACAGCCGCCCCGGCGGAAGGAGCGTAAGCTGGCGGTGTTGCATGACCAAGCCTCCATTTAACAACCCCCACCCAGAGAGGTCGAGGCAGAGAAGGCTGACACGATTGGCAGACGTCATGAACGTGCAGGGGCACCCTCAACCGGTGAACCCGGGAGTTGACACTGCTCCAACACACCAGGGAATCAACCACCTCGGTGTTACCCAATGCGGTGGTTGTTCCTATAACCCCTCAAGAAAAAACTCCAAAACACACCTGCGGGTATACACCGGCTATACCGCAGTACAAGCGTTTCAGTTTCCAAAAAGGGTTAACCCAGGCCTACGGGTCGCAAACATCACTTCGGACCGGGCCTGGCGGTACGGGAAGCACAGGGTCACCAGAGGAGGTCAAAAAACCACCCCCACAGGCCCCTCTTCGCCATGCGTGAGAGAGGAGCGAAAAACAATGGAGAACCAGCCCCTAAGCACACCGTACCTGGTATTCCCCGGCGGTCTCCCAACCAAGTACTAACCAGGACCAACCTGTGTAGCGGCCGAGATCCGACGAGATCGAGCGCGTACAGAATGGCATGGCTGTAAGCCATGACGACAGTGCTGAGTAAAAACATACCCAACCAGGGTCTCCATAGCGCTTAACCCTGTGACACCCAGACCGACCTGGCATTTTTCCCCCTGAAAAAAGCCCAAGTCCCTCAGGGTACCAGAACAGCAGATCTGCATCCCCGGCGGACAACGGGTTCAACTGATCTGGACCAGCGTGACCAGAACCAGTCCCGTGCCCTAACCACGCCGACATGCCTACTCCAGGAGAAGGGCAGATATGCGTGTTGATCTTAACATGAAAAGAAGGCGCCACCCAGACGTCGGGACGAACCGCGCCTGGTGGCCCACCCCAAGGGCGTGAGACCCCACTACATATGTTCAGATCCATCCCGTCATCATCCCCCAGACATGAACGAGGATCCGTCGACAACCCACCCAGGTCATGGGATGTGGTCGCCGGAAGAGGAAAAACCCCCATCTCAGTTGCTTTATAAAAACGCTGTTTCAACCACAAGCAACTAAGGCGTGCCAGTCAATCGCCTGTTTACAGCGAGCTAGCACTATACGTGCGTCGGGACACACCCCCATCAATGAACAGGCTATTTAGACCTGTCATTGAATCCCCAAGGCGCCCAGGGGAACGACAAGAGGGGTGTGACACTCCCTAACTCCAACACTTCTGGAATAGAAAGAAGGAAGCATCAACAGTATGTATCCCAGTCTACACAGCCGGGGTAAAAAATGTTCACATTTTTACATCCCACCACCCTCCCATAGGAAAGAGACGGGGATCCCCAGAGAGACTTCCCACGCGAGCTGTACAGATTGAAAAGAATATATTGCACCTTGAGCCATGTAAAAAACTGGTTTTAGGGCCTCCGGGGAAGAGGCACCGAACCCATACACACTCAATAAACGAATTGAATCGAATATACATACAATAGAAAAGGACCCTTCTAGAGGGTCCACTCACTTTGACAATCTGAGGAGGAAGGCTCTGTACTCTGATGGAGGCTTCCTCACATGGATCACATGGAAGAAGGAGTCCGAACTCACAGAAGGCCTGAGTAGGCGCTTGGTGAGGAGGAGCCCTGACCACCCCCCCTGAAAACAGATCCATCACATGGACCTGAACAGCACACGGAAGTCCTACCAACAGAGACGCGCACGGTGACGTACTCTATGGCGGGGGAATTCCTGCGGTGCACACGCCCAATATACCAGGCCGTGGGACCAGGAACTCCCTCCCCCCCCCCCCCCCCCCCCCCCCCCGTAACGTGCCGAACCGCCACGTGACGGGAACCTTGAAGGACAGGGGGTGTACCCCTGACCGACAGAACAATGGGGAGAGGAAAGGTTACCAGTTCACCCCTTTACGACCCCACACCCATGATACGACGTAACGACAAAAAGAGAATATGACACAGTCATAGTCAGCTCTATGAAGCGTTTCACAGCTCCACACAGCGCACGAGCTAACCTGCTATCTGATTTTTACTAAGGAAAAACACAGAATAGAGAGGGCTCTAAGAACCCCGGTCCAACATACACATGTGCTTCTGTGGCCAGTACAACCCAGTTGTAGGTCACATGACACACACAACCCATCATCATCACAATGAGAGAATACATCATTCTTGATTAGTATCGACCACAGGCCTTGCTAAGCACACATGACAGCAACCAAACCAATTTCCCTTTAGGAAATAAGTTTCTCCAGCAGATTTAGCACAACCTCAGCAATCAAGCTGAGAGTTACATCGTATCCCTACCACACAAAAGACACAATTAATGCACAACATGTCTGATAGGAGGTGATAAAGTCCCCAGGGAACCGGGGGGGGAAAAACACAATCCTCCTATTTTACCCTCAATACGGCCAGTTAAAACAGGAAAACCTGTTAATGTGTGAACTCACTGTCCATTGTCATTACAGTCTGAGAAAGAACATTCTTTTACTCACTCGTCACCAAGCATAGCTTCATAGGTTAGTTGCCTTAGTAGTGAGTACACGGTACACATAAACACCATGATGTTTCTCACACAACAACCAGATCAATACATCACGACCTGCACGGAGAAGCTACTGCCAGTGACAAAAACAGCTCACACACAACCCGCAACGTATCTCAAATGCATTGCAACAACACACGTTTTGGGAAAAAACACCGTCATTCACAATACATTTAGCAAGGTAAAACCAGAAGACGTGTTATGAGGGTCTGGCCAACCCCGTACCTGCCCGGAACGCAGATCAGCGAAGTGCAGTCACAAGCCACCGTAGAACACAGCCCTCTTTGTTGACGCAATCCCCGTCTAGGCTCAGGCAGGGTTGACGAACATCCCCTGTCAAGGATGACGTCGTGGTCAAGAGTGTAAAACATGTTAAAAATCAAAGCACGTTCAACAGAATAGCATCAAGCTAACGGCTGCTCCAACCGTTCGGGTGCTATCGCTTCCGCTCGCGAGACGCCGATCTACGACGCACGCGATCAGGAGCGAGCTCCCGGCGGCGCGCGAGAAGCCAAGCTACCCCGCGCCAGGCCACCGACCGGCTAACCGTAAGCTATGAACATGTAAACAATGACATAACACTCACCCAGACAGGCCGCCGTTCTGAACCCTCCTCACTTTTTAAGAGAAAAGAGAAAACAAGACGTCAACACCGCTTCACAACGGTGACATTAACACGTCCGGCGGAATCAGCACAGTACCAACTGGCCTGTATAGCTGACTTTGAACATGAATCTGCCGCTATCGCACATTACATGCACATATCCCCTCGTGAAGGAATACTCTCATTTGGATATGAAAGATGGGGCCTTAACACGGTGACAGAGAGAATCCACTCGTCCAGAACACACAGGGATCACCAGTGTCAATGGTCGCGGCCCATTAGTTAAAACTATAATGGTCGCCAGACCAAGGCCTTCTGTCGCCTAGACGGCTAAACAAAGGACCCTAGCCTGGGGCCGGTTTCCATAAACTTTGTCTAGTAGCCCCCATAGCACTAACAGACAAGTGGAGCCCGCCAGCAAACACTACTCACCCAACCTGGAACGCACCGCTCCTCACAACAGCGGCATGTCCGACAGTTCAGCTGTGGCCTGACAGGTTTCACCCCAACAAACACAGCAAGGAACTGCAGTTGAGAAGCATGCAGCGGCGTGCTCCCAATACGAAAACCGGTGGAGGGTTTGTAGAATGATCATCATCTTCTAGACACTCCAGTACGAAGACAATATCGCCGTATTTTCTCGAAAATAGTGAGAGAGAAAATAAAGATATGATGTCAACGTATCCTTGTTTCCCAAGCTGTTCCTAATCCAATTTCTTCCATCATGGTGTCAAGTGTGGGGATCTACCGAGGCACCTCTTCCTTGTGGTGAAAGCGAGAAGGAGGAGAGCAGGTGACCACACACCTGCTTATGAAGGTAAGCTGATGAGGGGTGTGGTCAGACTAATACTGGTATTAGAGGTACATTTGTGGTTTATTCAGTACGCGTGCACGTACGCGAGATAGTGCAGAAGGCGATGCCAAGCTAAGCCACTAACGATACAGAACTAGCCTGCCCTTAACTAGCCTGCCTTTTAACTAGCGTGCCTTAACTAACCTGCCTTTTAACTAGCCTGCCCTTAACTAGCCTGCATTTAACTAGCCTGCCCTTAACTAGCCTGCCTTTTAACTAGCCTGCCTTTTAACTAGCCTGCCTTTTAACTAGCCTGCCCTATAAGTTGAAACTTCCCAACTTGGAGTAATATTCCAATGTCCCAATAAGGATTGGTTTTATGCCTCATCATATACAGGTTGAGAACCCATAGGTATATGCATATTTTTCTTTGTTTAATTTAGTCCTGCTAACTGAATTATGACCATTGCGTTTTTACTGGTAGCTGGAGTTATGCCTTATTAAAAGCAAGTACATTTCCCAAGATTGTGTGATTATATTCCCAGGACAGAAAAGTACTTATTTTCAGGAAAAATATGAATCCCTAGTATGGAATGAATACACAAGGAAAATGTGATTTTATGTGATTGGCCTATCAGCTTTTGTAGAGAGCTGTCATTGTTGGAGACATTCGCTGGTCATCCTTCTATTGCTTGTAAATACAATTTCTGACTGTATTGGTATCACCTGAATTGTGGTGTTATTAGCTGGTACCACCTGGAGAGTGGTGTTATTAGCTGGTATCACCTGGAGAGTGGTGTTATTAGCTGGTACCACCCGGAGAGTGGTGTTATTAGCTGGTATCACCTGAATAGTGGTGTTATTAGCTGGTATCACCTGGAGAGTGGTGTTATTAGCTGGTATCACCTGAATAGTGGTGTTATTAGCTGGTAGCACCTGGAGAGTGGTGTTATTAGCTGGTATCACCTGAATAGTGGTGTTATTAGCTGGTATCACCGTGAGAGTGGTGTTATTAGCTGGTATATCTTCCTAGCTTTTGGGTCATTTGGACAATAGAAAAGCTAAATTCATGCAGAATGCAGGCAAAGTGTAAGTTAATATCCACAATGACAATATGGAAGAGTGGATAGCCTATATGCTGCATAAATGGCACTGTTGTGCGCAGATCATCTCGCCTCCTTATTCATTTCAAATGTGAAGGGAGGGAGAGAGAGAGAGAGAGAGAGAGAGAGAGAGAGAGAGAGAGAGAGAGAGAGAGAGAGAGAGAGAGAGAGAGAATAGCTACGAGGTCATTGTCACAAAATAATTGACCGACACAGAGTTTAAAATACTGAGGCGCCGCGCCAAGGTGTTTTAAACGTCAGTGAAGGTCAATTATTTTGCGACAATGATCGAGTATAGCTATACATTATCCTGCTTATTACATGGCTAACTTACTAACAATATACCTAATTCATTTTACATCGACAAGACGAGATCAAATGCGTCACACACACTCCGCTGTCAGTGCAACCAGCAGGTGTGTCTGATTGGCTGCACTGATGCAGTGTGTCAGTGGCCTTGATTGCGAACAGCTGCGCACAGCGGTCATTATTGTTCGGCAGAGGTCCGTTATCGAGTAATAACGGACCTCTGACGAGCGCTATTGACCAATCACACGCAAGCATTTCGGCGAATGTGAAAACGCCATGTAATAATATTGGATATCACAACTGGCCAGCAGATTAGTGTGATACCCAGTGGTGGTTCGTCCATAGTGGGCGCTAGAGCGCCGCCCTCCCTGGTTAAAAGAGAGAAGAAGAAGAAAATATATTTTTTTAGAGCCCTAGAAATAAAATAAACATGTTTAAAATGAATAATATTTACTCATTTTAAGTATGTTTGTGTTTCCAATGCACAATATAACGTTAATATATCAAATATAAATAATAGTTTTTCATTCACAGGAAGTCACTAGTAACTACCTCTCAGGCCGGGGCGAGACATATCGCGCACAACAGGGCGTGCACTGGTTTCATCGCTGTATCCTCGCAGCCAATCAAATAGGTCAACGAACGTAACGCACTGTGCGTTGAAATATGATGTAATATGATGGAAGCCGGGCACGTTTTCAAGCAATCTATATCATCTAAGCAAGCAGCGTCTATACTTTCCGTAGCCGCATTTCTCGGAGACGCTCTCTGATTGGCCGACGTCAGTTTCTACACTGGTTAGGCTTAGTTACTCTTCGAAGTTGGTTAAGGTTAGAGTTTGTCTTAGAGCATAACGGCAAATTCTTTCGACGGTTAAGCTTAGGCACTCTTTCAAAGTTGGTTATGGTTAGAGTTTGTCTTAGAGCAGGGCGATAGAACGCCAGGTAGTTTGCAGGCTGTTCGACGCGGAAATGGGCAAAGACACAGCTCATCACAGTACTTGTGTTGTGGTGCCTAACTTGGCTAACAAGAAGCTATTTGGCTAGCTGGATGCAGTCTGGACAGTGGATATACATCAACAGTCTGGAATGTGGGACAGCGGACATATACACTTTATCAAGCCTCCTGGACCACGTTTCAACTAAACAAAGTGAGTTAATGCGGTCTCTCTCTCCTCTCTCTCTCTCTCTCTCTCTCTCTCTCTCTCTCTCTCTCTCTCTCTCTCTATCTCTACTCTCTCTCTCTCTCTCTCTCTCTCTCGCTCTCTCAACACAGCGTGTTGTTGTTGAACTATAACATTTAATTTCGCTGCGGGTGACGCATAATTGATGAATGAATGAATGGTACTTGTTTAAAATGACAAGATATATATATGTGTTCATTATTGGATTGATCATACGTGTAATAGTGTAGTATGAATGAACTCGACTTAACGTTGGAAACGAGGTAACGTTATGTCGAGTCAGTATTCGCTTGGTCAGCTGTCCGCTTGCCCCCCCCCCCCGCGCCCACCCAAATGTAGTTCACACCGGCCGCCACTGGTGATACCCCTCCATTCCTCCTCACTGTCCATGTGCTCTATTGCATGATGTCATATACAGTCTTTAGCAATGTCTTGGTGATATAGGCGTAGGCCTAAAGTGTTTATTTGCATATTGAGCGAGGAAGCAAGATCCGATCACAAGTGGTCACTGGAGACACATGTGGAGACACATTTGAATGACGTATAGGACGTGTGTGTGTGTCTCTCTCTCTCTCTCTCTCTCTCTCTCTCTCTCTCTCTCGCTCTCTCTCTCTCTCTCTCTCGGACGACATAGAGGTGGGTGTCATCTGGTTTGGGCTGGCGTTCTGTTAGTAGTGGTAGTAGTAGTGCGATTGGTACTTATTTCCCAGACGGCTATGTGTGTGTGTGTGTGTGTGTGTGTGTGTGTGTGTGTGTGTGTGTGTGTGTGTGTGTGTGTGTGTGTGTGTGTGTGTGTGTGTGTGTGTGTGTGTGTGTATATTGGGGGGGGGGTGCAGGTTCTGATTCCTCTCCAAATCGTTCCCCAGCCCTGCAGAGGCTCAGCTCCTCAGCCCCCCCCCCAACCCCCACCCCTCATCTAATCCAGCATCCAGCCCCCATGGCTGCTATTGCTGCTTCCTCCCCTCTCTCTCTCTCTCTCTCTCTCTCTCTCTCTCTCTCTCTCTCTCTCTCTCTCTCTCTCTCTCTCTCTCTCTCTCTCTCTCTCTCTCTCTCTCTTCTCTCTCTCTCTCTCCCTTTCTCTCACCCGGTTTTAAGCCATTCCACACTAGGAATGGAGGCTGCCTCTCCCTCTCTCCCTCTCCCTCTCACTGCACCTGATAGATATGCATGGGGGGGGGGGGCAGGCTGAAGGATGGAGGATTGAAGATGGGGTTGGAGGTGGAGAGGGGAGGGTGGGGAGAGGGGGGATAGTCCCCGAGGGGGAGGAAAGGAGAGGAGAGGGTGAAGGGGGTATAGGAGGAGGAGGCAAGGGACCCAGACTGTAGTCGCCCCCCCCCCCCCCTCTCTCTCTGTGTGACAGCGATTATGAGAGTCGTGGGAGCGATGATGGCTCTGTGTGTGAGAGAGAGACATAGAGAGACAGAGGAGTAAATAGAGAGAAAGAAAGAGAGAGAGGAGAGAGAGGAGGGAATGATGAGACATGACGGGAGCGAAAGGGGAGGAAGGAGAGAGTGACAGAGGAGAGAGAGAGGAGAGAGTGACAAATGAAAGAGAAGAGGTGCCAAGTGGAGATAATCATGAAAAGAGCAGAGGACAGGAAGAGGAGAGAGAGAGAGAGTCCTGGGACGAATTCAGAGAGGAGGAGACCGGGACACACACACACACACACACACACACACACACACACACACACACACACACGCACACACACACACACACACACACTCCCCTCCTCCTTTCACTATTTCTGCTAGAGTTGAGAGCAGTCACTCCAGTGGAGTAAGAAGTTGAATTTGTAGAATATTTAGGAATTGTGTTGCATAACAGGCTCCTTCTAGACCCATGTGGAACACCTGTCTAAAACATAAAAATTTGATTCTTGTATAGAAATAAATCATGCTTTTCTACTGCCAGTAGGAAGACCATTGTACGTCTGTATTTGATTATGGTGACAGTCTGTACATTCTCTCCCTCCATGTTTCATCACTGGAGATACAGTACATCTCATCTCCTTTAATTTCTTCAAAGGTGGGATGATAATACTGATGACAAGGGAGGGGAAGTACAGGCTGGGCAATTAAAAAATACAAATATAAGAATAAAAATATAATAGATAATGAAAAAGATTTAAAAGAAATATATATATATATATATATAATAAAGATAAATGTCTGATGGGGGGGGTGAGTCTATGGCTAACCCTCATCTTAGCTAGCTCCTCATAGAGGGGATGAGTCTATGGATGAACATGCTCCTAATCTTAGATAGCTCCTCCTAGAGGGAATGAGTTAGCATCTTGCTCATCCTCCTCTCCGCACTCACCTCTAGTTCGACTCCCATTATGGAGCTAGCCATCCTCACCAGCTTGTTCAGTTTGTTAGCTGATCTTACCCCCACCCCACCACACCCCACCCCACCCCAGCATACCACAGTGAAGAAGAGGCCACTGGCTACTACAGACTGGTCAAACGACTGCAGCAGCCTATTGTACACATCATGACCTTCTTCAATTAAAAACTGGGAGGCATTGCATTTTATTCATCTATAAGGCTCTGCTTATGAAACGTCCCAATGATCTCGGCTCTTGTTTATAATTACAGCACTAGTCACAGGATTACTTTGCTTTAGATACACCACAGACCACATGTAAAAACTGAGCTTGGCAAAACTGGTTTTTAGATATTATGCCTGTACAAATGGAGTGAACTTACAGAAAACCTTGAAGTTAGACCATTTCATTACGTTAGACGGTTTTAAAGTTTTGAACTCTGATATCTTAGATGTTGCTTGTACTTATTTCCTTTGATAAACATGTTGGTGTTGGACTGAACATTTATCTGAACTGTACTTGTCCAATGTGTTTCTATGTCTGTTGTACACAGATCACTCTTGAAAAAGAGAGCACAGTCTCAATGTGCTTACCTGTATAAATAAATGACCCCAAATGCTTGATTAAAGGACCATCTCACCCTCAAATACAACTCAACTCCATTTGTCCCATATGGCTGATTATTTCTTTCCTTCAAAAGACCTTTGGTTGTAAATTCTTTGTTTAGACCCCCCCCCCCCTTTTTTATGGATATACTGTATAGTAGCCGTTTATTTTATTTTTCTATCACAGATTCTTTCACCTTGAGCTTCACCTTGACTTGTTTATGCTTCGATTACAGATTGGACCTTTAGTGTAGTGCTCAAGCACAAGTTGTGCTAGT
>NC_140181.1:55980757-55990757 GCF_963971535.1 Notolepis coatsorum
TAATCGACTATGAGGGGCAGAACTAATAGAGAACAAACAAGTATTTCTAGCATCATATCAGGGTTATATACGCTCACAGGGTTGTACACACACACACACACACACACACACACACACACACACACACACACACACACACACACACACACACACACACACACACCACACACACACACACGAAACACTCACTTATTCACTCTCTCTTTCACTCATAAAAAACTAAATTGAATAGAAAATACATGGGTCGACAGCCGGAAATCCATTATTCTTCTTCAAGTAACGAGGGGACATTCCTATTACCCAAAAGTAACGACAGCTGTAATTCCATCTGAATGTTGAAAGAGCGATGGAGGGGGGGGGAACGTTGCTGTTGCGTTTATCACAAAATTAGCGCCTAATTAAATATCAGGAGGAGTGTGTGTGCTCTCTCTCCTCCAGGGTCTTTCAACATACACCATATGTTTGCAAGAAAGAGAAAAAAAAAGATTAACATACATTCCTGACCTTCTCCTAATTGAGGGGAATCAATCTAAAATGGAATCCAAAGTGAACATTAGACTAAATTGTCTTGTTTTTAATGTAATTAAATAAGCGGGTTAATTATGATTGAGCGCTGGTGTTTCCCCAACGGGAGACTAGGTCTTGTTTGCGATAGCGGGCGGGGAGGCAAAGTGCCGACACAGCTGATGGGAATTGAGTGTAAATTATGATAGAGGAAGCTGCGGCTTCCCGGTGTAGCCTGTTATAGAGGAGGCTGCTGCTTCCCGGAGTGTAGGCGTGTTGAGCGCTAAAAAACATTTCAATTGACCTGTTTCTGAAAGCCCAAAGGAAGTGTATGTCTGCAAAATATCCTAATAGTATAATGTATAAAGCATGGGGGTGTATAGTGGTGTGTTTGTGCATGCATGCGCATGTGTTTGTAGTTGAATGTGGATGTCATAATTTTAGACATCATCGATGACTACATGTGATGTCTCTTGCCATTCGAAAAAGTTGTGTCAAGATCCCCCCCTATTGCCCCCAGAAGGACGTTTTTAAATGTAGGCCTGTTTTTCATTAGTAGGTTGTGGGAGTCATTTAGGTTAGTCTTGGTTGTAGCTTGGTCAAAAAGTGAGGACGGACTGGGACAAAATAATGGCCCTGGACTTTTTTACCTAGACCGGCGCACCACAACCAGCCCACAGATACTCTACCACTACCCATCGCCACACATACCCTTAATACCACACACCAGCCCTTAATACCACACACCAGCCCTTAATACCACACACCAGCCCTTAATACCACACATACCCTTAATACCACACACCAGCCCTTAATACCACACACCAGCCCTTAATACCACACATCAGCCCTGTCAAGCCCTAGCTATATTTTCTGAAAATCCGCCAAAAAATACATACCTAAGTAAATGGAAGATTGCTACATTTGAGGGGAAAAATGCAACATTAATCCATACAGTCTGTAGACATGGATTTATGGCTTGGGCCGTCGGGCTTAAGAGGTTAATACCACACACCAACCCTTAATACCACACACCAGCCCTTAATACCACACACCAGCCCTTAATCAGCCCGTAATACCACACACCAGCCTTTAATACCACACACCACCCCTTAATCAGCCCTTAATACCACACACCAGCACTTAATACCACCACAAGCATAATGGAAGGCCATTGGTACTCAGACATGACCAACTCAGGAACCACATTGAGTCACATTACAAAAACACCCCGTTCCTCAACCAAACCAATACCAGGCTACTAATAGGCGATTTATAAGCTATGAAAAAGCATGATCATGTACTGCATGCTATACCAGTCCAGTAGGCTACTGAAATGCATCTATTGATACATATGGCAAAATCACAAGCAATGTATAATTATTGTCATGAAGGATTCCCCCGGGCAAGTCAACGCCTCAAGTGACTGTCCAGAACAACTGTAGTCAAATAAATCTGTTTATTGTGAGTGATCTGTGGTGCTGAATTTCCCTCTGGATCAATAAAGTACTTATATTATATCTAAAGTCCATAACCATAGAAATATAATAATGTAGTAGGATAGAGACAGCCTGATCACAACAAAGTCCATAACTGCAGTTTTAGATTATATCTCCCCAGGGAGATGGAAAGAGGGCACACACACATTACTGATCAGTTTTAATGAGGCCCATCTTGGCCACTGGCTCTCCTCGTTCAAATGACTGCCAATCCATCGATTGGAATCCATGAATTTATCTCTACTCGTTGGTACAGGTATGGAGAAAGCTGGTAAAAGGTTTTGGTGCTGGTGTGGAAACCTTGAAGCCACAAATCCGGCAAAAATCTTCTATAATGCAAAACCTCTGGGATACAAAAATACTCTGGTCCCAGGTTATATATCATACTGGTCATCGCGTCTCGCTCTTTGCCATTATGAGATAACTCTTATCTCCTAGCACCTACTGTGCTCATGAACAAACAATTTGCACTAATGCACGTGACCAGGCCACGCCCCTGCGTCCTGCTATAAGACGCCGGACATGGTCACACTCTACCTTCCTCTTTTTTTGTTTCCAACATGGACGTTGCAGTGCACTCCATTAACTAGTTGTTATGAAATGCAGAGAGAAATTACACAATCTTCTCAGCACATCCTAACAGCGCATCGGACCTGTCCTGGGGTTCCCTCATCTCGTGACAGCGGATCGAGGGACGTCGCGCGACGGCTAGCTGTCGGGCTAGGTCGCGCACAGGTAGGGTCTGCGCTGCCAGGCATTAATGCTAGCATTTGTGATACTGCTCGTTGTCCCGTGAGACAGCCGAGTTGTGTATTGGTGCGAGGGGCAGGATATTTGGGAAAACATTCGTTTATTTGACAATTGTTAAAATACATTATTAGGGGTGGACGGTATGGTCTAAAATTTATATCACGGTATAATTTGAAGCATAGACGGTAACGGTATATATCACGGTATCAGTGTTTCCGTTAGAATAATTTTTTTTGCCTGATAGGCAGGCTATATAAAGAATGACATACTCAAGGCATGTGCAATACTCCAATTCAGCCATTGGCAATTCAGCCGTTGGGTGGGGGGGCGCTGTTGAGCGGGCCTGTGACCAGACCTGAAAGCGCCCCTGGCTCTGCGGCTCTGCAGCTGCATGCTATTCGCAAATCCACTGCTGCAGCCGTCCTCCCGCTGCAGCCGTCGTTATGATAACACTACACACATATCATAATGTTTACAGCAAACTGTAGTTGATCACCAGGTATGTTTTATTAACGTAGAATAATTCATATAAGAAAAACGATCTCTTACCTTTCTCCACTGGTTAGAAAATGCCAGGAACTGAAATTGAAACTTGCTGTGTGCTGCGGTGATATGTGTTTATTATGAAATGACAATTGCGTGTTGACACGCCCACTGTGCGAAGCCTCCTAAATAACTTTTTCCAGTTTGCACATATCTATTATCTATGACTAATTCTATCTATTTTTAGGGGCAAATGCGATTGAAATAGTCGCGCTGTGGTTAAATGACGTCATTGCTATTTTAGAGCTGCTCTACCGGTTACACGGTATAGTCAAAATCCATACCGTAGAGCAAATTCATACCGTTTATACCGTATACCGTTTATACCGTCCACCCCTACATTACATGTTACAACAAGTCATGCATCCTAAAATTATCAAGGATAGCACAAAAAAGTCACAGACTTATTTCCATTGTGGTCCTTGGTCTCAGCAGCACATGGTATTTACATAAACATGTATTACACATATTACCATCAGCCTACAGTATATTGCTAAAAATAGAATTAAAAAGTAAAATATAAATACAATATACAAAATGTATAGACACACTAAAACTACACTAAAAACTAGAACCTTCCTTAGTTACTCTGGGACATTTTCTAGGAGCCATTTCCTAACGTTCACCTTGAAACGTTCACATGGTCGTCATGACTCTGTTTTGGGTGTTTTGCCGACTATCCTAGTGCGCGCAGCTAATGCTAATGCTACAATGCTGGGTCTCCGTTCTTGTTCCCCGCCGAGGGCTGTCTTTTCTAAAAGGTCTTCCCTCCTCTTAACCATTCATGCTGACGGTCAATCGGTGTCTAATGTTGGGGGTTTAGCGGGGGCTTGTTTACCATTTTCATGGGTGGATGGGCTGAGGCCTAGGGCTGGTGTGCTGTTTGTGAATCTATGAATTGTGTGGCGTATGGTCGAGTGTGGGGGCGGAACGTTGTTCAGCCACCCTCTCGTGGGACGTTCCTGCTTGGCGCTCTGCGTCTCAAGCCTGTGGAACATTTCTCTGTCTCCGAGTGGGACCTCCAACTGGTCCTGGGCCGGTTGTCAGAGGCCCCGTTTGAGCCTCTTGAGCAGGCGCCATTGGATCTGCTGTCTTGAAGACCGCGTTCTTTTTGGCCATCACCTCCGCTAAACGCGTGGGTGAGCTGTGTGCTCTCTCAGTGCGGCCTGAGTGCTGGTCTATTCGGCCGATAGCGGTGCGACTCTGAGGCCTAATCCAGTCTTCGTGCTAAAGAATATCCGGAGCTCTTTCGCTCCAGGGATATTGTGGTTCAGGCGTTCGTCCGCCTCCTCACACTAGTGAGTTGGAGGCGGGTTTTCACCTGTCGTGTCCTGTCCGTGCACTGGGGGTTTACCTCAGGACTCGGGTTCTCAGGGCTTCCGTTCAACTGTTTGTTTGTTACGGTGGCCCTTGCGCGGGTGAGGTGCTGTCCAAGCAGCGCCTGTCACATTGGTTGTGCGGGGGCGTTGCCTTTTGCTGCACGTTGGCTGGACAGGTCCCCCCTCGGGCTGCTGCCCTGTTAGGGGGGGCCTCGGTGGAGGACATCTCTGCTGCGGCCTCCTGGTCCTCCCCGGATCCCTTCGTTAAGTTTTCCCTCGTGGACATGACTGGGGGTTCTGTCTCCCAGGCGGTTCTGAGGTCTGAGACCTCTCCTGCGTCCCGCCTTTGGTGGGCTAGCAGGGGTGTGTAGGTGTGTGCCACGGGGTGATGTGTCACACGTGGTCTCGCCTGTGCTGTGCATTTTTCAGGGGTCTCTGGTTCCCCCTTTTTCGCACTTTGGTGGAGTTGACTGCCTCCCCCCCCTTCGTTAGGATGGGCAGGTGGACGGGACTCCCCTCCTCCCTGGTAGTGGGGCTTACAGGCCCTCAGGGGGTACACTTGTCGGGTCACGCGTCCGCTCTGTCCCATATCTCATAATGGCAAAGAGCGAGACGCGATGACCAGTATGATATATAACGAAAGGTTATCCTATAACCTAGTTATATGAATACTGGCAGAGCGTCTCACTCTCAGCGCGCTGAGGTCCCTTGGTTGGGTTTTCAATGTTGGAAACTTTTTTTTCGAGGAAGGTAGAGTGTGACCATGTCCGGCGTCTTATAGCAGGACGCGGGGGCGTGGCCTGGTCACGTGCATGAGTGCAAATTGTTTGTTCATGAGCACAGTAGGTGCTAGGAGATAAGAGTTATCTCATAATGGCAAAGAGCGAGACGCTCTGCCAGTATTCATATAACTAGGTTATAGGATAACCTTTCATTATCCACAGTCCCTCTGCTCAGGCTGAGAACAGTATAATTAAACCTAAACTACCTCTGAGCTAGCCTAGCTGTTGGCCAAAAACACCTCTCCCTGAGTTTTAAGCTAGGCTAATGGTCCGTATCCGCTTCCATTCATTTGTGCTAAGCTAGGGTAGCTTGCAGCTGGATAGCTTTCTACTGAACACACAGTGGAGGAAATTGGTATCTATTATGTTTGATATTGCCTTTTTTACCGATATCCGATATACCGATATTGTCCAACTCTTAATTTCCGTTACCGATATCAACCAATACCGATATATGCAGGGTTCCCCCCCCCCCCCCCCCCAAAAAACTTAATAATTTCAGGTAATTAACATTACATATCTTTTGTTGTGGAATTAACACAACATTATGCATACTTTTGACAATAGTAAGTAGTGTGTTTGCGCTACTAGCGCTAATATGTCTTAAATTGGCAGAAATCTGCCTGAGAAGAAATCTTCTGTCGTAAATCCGTTCGGGAATGAGACCCACTGGTCTTCTGGAAGATGTTATATTACAGAGGTTAAAGTAACTAGTGTGAGCTGAAGGAACCAGAACATGTGTCTGTGTGTCAGTGAATAAAACAACCCCTTTGTGGCATCAAGTCTGACTCTGAAGGTATTGTGTTGGTCTGACCCCAGGGGGTAGCACCCACTAAGACATAATGCTCTCCTCAGATGATGTATGAATGAACTACTGCCCATAGGGAGCTGGGTCATTACAGTAGTCAAACCCTGCACCTGTGTGGCTGTATGGAAAATGTGTGTGTGTGTGTGTGTGTGTGTGTGTGTGTGTGTGTGTGTGTGTGTGTGTGTGTGTGTGTGTGTGTGTGTGTGTGTGTGTGTGTGTGTGTGTGTGTGTGTGTGTGTGTGTGTGTGTGTGTGTGTGTGTGTGTGTGTGTGTGTGTGGAGAGGGGAGTGGGAAGGTGGTGATGTGTGAATTCACATGCATGTGAGTGTGCGAGAGTGTGTGTGTCCTGCATGCCTGTATGTATACTGTATGTGTGTGTGTGTGCCTGGATGTGTGTCCTGTTTGTGCGCATGCCCACAGTGGATCTGTGTTTGCCTCAGGCCAAACTGGACACAGGCCCAAAGCTCATTAGTGAGGGTTTTAAAGTTGTGATCACATAATGTCTCCCATTTCAAACATTCACATTCTGACGGCTCGGCTCGGCTCGGCTCGGTTTGGCTCTGCGTTTCCTAATTGCGTCGTTGCAAGTAGCTAAAATTGAGATCTGTACGTGTGGAGGGGGCGGATACGTGCATAGGTGTGCATGGACCTTATGTTCATGTATGGACGTGTTCATACACATTTCACCTGTGTGCTCGCCTCAACGCGCCGCACCACTGGGCCGCAGACGAGAGGGATTCTGTCCTGCGCTGCATCCCGCACACTCAGGATTACCACGATCTGCTAATCAAAGGCCGCGCGCGAGGCCGAGAAGGGACGCTCTGTGGCAGGGAAAAGTTTCCTGTCCATTATCATATCATGGCCTCAGGGACTAATATCATATACATAGTTTTTTTAATAAATGGAGAGAATGGCCTGTGCTGTGTATAAAACTATCTGCTGCCTCCTCTCTTCCACTGTCTGTTCTCTCTCTCTGCTCTCTTTGTCTTTGTTTCTCTCCATCTCTTTGTCCTCTTTTAACTCATTGTGATCATTGCTCCTGATTCCTTTCTGTGTTAATGAAATGGATGGACTGCATTTATCCAACAGGTTTTAGAACTTATGCCTCACATTCACACACGGCTGGCATAGGCAACCATGGAAGGCGGCAACCTGGGGAGCAGTTAGGGGTTCAGTGTCTTGCCCAAGGACACGCTGCCGGGAGGGGCGGGAATCGAACCGGGAACCTTCTGATTACGGGGTGACTGCTCTACTTCCTGAGACACTGTCATGGCCACAGACATGTATCTCTTTGTTGATATGTATGTATCATAGCCTGGTGTTGAAGAAACCATCACACGTGCATTACTACAGTCTGATGCAGCTGATTGGGATGTATTACTACAGTCTGATTCAGCTGATTGGGATGTATTACTACAGTCTGATTCAGCTGATTGGGCTGCATTACTAGAGTCTGATTCAGCTGATTGGGGTGCATTTCTGCTCTGATGTCTGCTGAGTTTGTCCGCCATTTATGCGGCTTCGTTATTGGTTACATTCCATGGCATCATTAGTAGTTAGAATTATGTTTGCATGAAGAAGTGGCTAAAACCATAAAACCGCTGGCCACACAGATAGTACTCTAGTACTCCAGCTCCATAGCGCTGTGTGCTACTGCTAGCTGCTCACTTTTTTTTGTTAGCAACCTTTCCATTGTAGTAAGAGCTGTCTGGTGTGATCCTAGCCCTTCCAGAAGCTTTGTAAATCCATCTTGGAATAGCAGTGTCCTTTTGGAGACTTCAGACACAGAATGTCTTCTGTGATCCTTTATCCATATTATATCCATGTTAAAAGCAGCTGTTGTTGCTGGAACCTATACTGAGGGCAATATGTATCCCATGATGCATTGGTTTAGTCTGTCGATGAATCAGAGGCCATGTTGCTTGTTGCCGAGCATCAAGATGGAAATGGATGATAGAGTAACATGAGACTCACCTCACCTCATTTGGGCAAAAGTATTTTGTGTTTTATTATTTATTTGAACAATGTCTTTTTGCTCAAAAAGTTCTACTTCGCTGTGACTGTATTTTACCCAATGGAAGACCACAGCCACACCCCCAATCATAATGAAGGTCCATTTGGAGAGGGGGATTAAGCCCTCCATGTTAGCATTAATCAAAGACTCGCTCTGTGTGGGGGTAATTGGGGGATGCGTCGAGGGTCCAAGTTTGTTGGTATGGATTTGCATGTGTACCGGTGCTCGCTCTTGCTTGTGTGTTTGTGTGTTTGTGTACATATAGGGTTGTGTACACTGTACACACGGGGGCAGCCAGCATGGTGCTCTATAATTGCTGTTTCAGAAAGTAGGGTGACAATCAATAGCTCCACAGCACATAATAACACAGATCGGGAGGCTAAATGAATGGAAATAGGCTACTAGGTACACATGTGCATGTGTGTATGTGTGTGTGTATGTGTGTGTATTTGAGAAAGATAGATAGAGCAGGAGAGAGAGGTTTCAGTGTGTTTGAACTGTGGTTTAGAACTGATTTCTTTAGCCTCCCTAAAAATAGTTTTCCAAAAAGAAAATTAGCCTCCACAGGCAAGCGTGCACATTTCTTAACACTTTCAATGCCAACAACGCTATATGTCGTTTGTTCATGCCGACCATTTATTGCCAACGACAATAGCGTATTTTTTTTATTAGCGATTTGAATTAATATTTCATCAATCTAGTATCACGTCAGTGCTGCAAACTCTCTCTGAGCTCCATTGGGAAAATACCTCCCCCTATCGTCTCCCGGATGGTAATGCACCCTTTTGGAATGGACTCAATAAAAATTGATGAGAAAAGAAAAATCCGGAATCCACATTTTACTTCTCAGGCAAGTAATCCGAGCCCATCGGACTCATTGTGGACCATCAGAAGAGCGTGGAATACATATTTCCAGTATGCAGCGTTGGATCAATAAACGCGATCGATATTTGGAATGGCGATCAGGAATTGGAATAATCTTTTTGGGGAACATCTGATCTGAGGTAAGGAATCGATTTTACCAGTCTTGGGATAATCAGAGCTGTTTTCACAGAGATATCAGCGTTTGCCCTGTGTGTGTGTGTGTGTGTGTGTGTGTGTGTGTGTGTGTGTGTGTGTGTGTGTGTGTGTGTGTGTGTGTGTGTGTGTGTGTGCTGATCAGGAAATGAGAGATTCGATTTTTCAGCTTGCTTCTCTAGCGTGCATAAGTAGACATATACTGTCGATAATCTAGCTTTATTTGAAAACGATTCATAAATAGGCCGAAAAATGTATTCCAGAATATTCCAGTAAAGGCTGTTTATCACGGAATCTTTATATTTTCCTGAAACGTTCAAAAAACTAGCGATTTTCAAAATGCTATCAAACGGAAATGAACCGATTAAAAAACAATCCGTTTCGACAATGTTGACTGCAAACAAGTCATTGATAAGCGACGGCCAGATTAGACACATAGCCATAATTTAAGACATAGATTATGCGTTCACAAATATGAGAGCGCTATCATTGAAGTGGGTGGCGGCATTCAAGGGGGTAAAAAGGAAAACACGGCCGGCACGGAAAGTGTTAAGGTAGCGCAAAGGTCATGGTATCATATGAAACTAGTCAACCCAAGGAATCCATTGGTATCAAGCACCGTCAGGCGTCATGCTAGCTTGTCAGGAAGGGGGCTATAATATTCTGCAAAATTAGGCAACATTTTGGTTATTGTGGTTTGGTTATTATGGAAAATGGATATCCATGAATATCCAAGACAAGAGTCTCCCCTTTACAGACATGGG